>NW_027873495.1:0-249 GCF_054177405.1 Leptonychotes weddellii | reverse complement strand
GTACACAAATCTTTGTGTACCAAAGGAGGAAATGTTAGCTAAATGATAATGCCACTGCTTGGGTTTTAGCTGCTTTGAAAATAGCATCAAAGTAGGGTAAGCGACTCTAATAATAGTCATAAAATAAAATAGCTTATTTTCATTGGATGTTTCCTGTATGCCAAACTGCATTCTAAACAGTATTATGACATGTAACATATCTCTGACAACACGGTGAGGCAGACACCAATACTCTACCCATTTTATGGA
>NW_027873494.1:0-249 GCF_054177405.1 Leptonychotes weddellii | reverse complement strand
ACAGCAAGCTAGAGAGAGAGAGAGAAAACGAGCGGGGGAGGGGTGAGCAGAGGGAGAGGGAGAAGCAGACACTCTGCTGAGCAGGGAGCCTGATGCGGGGCTTGAACCCAGGACCCTGAGATCATGACCTGAGCTGAAGGCAGATGCTTAACCGAACTGAGCCACTCAGGCACCCCTCAGCTACATTTCTTTTTTTTTTTCTATTTATTTATTTATTTTTTATTCTTATGTTAATCCCCATACATTACA
>NW_027873493.1:0-249 GCF_054177405.1 Leptonychotes weddellii | reverse complement strand
TTACATGCCATAGAATTTTGCAATTAAAGAGTCTCAGGGATGTAAAATATGTAAAAATATGTGTTCTGTGTGTCCAAAAAGACTCCCATGTCATGCCAAAATTTTCTTTTCCTTTTTTTAAATTTTATATTATTATGTTATGTTAGTCACCATACATCATTAGTTTTTGATGTAGTGTTCCATGATTCATTGTTTGTGTGTAACACCCAGTGCTTCATGCAATATGTGCCCTCCTTAATACCCATCACC
>NW_027873492.1:0-249 GCF_054177405.1 Leptonychotes weddellii | reverse complement strand
TTTCCCTTCCCAGGTTTAATGAATAGATGAGTGATGTTCATTTTATCTTGATGGCTTGCAGGCCCACTGCCCTCCCCCAGCATCCCCCCGAGCTGTGCCAAGCTCCGCGGGGCTTAGGCAGTGCTAAAACCTGGGGGGAGGGGAAGGGCACCATCAATTAATTGTCACCTGGGTTACCACTGGGACATCCATCCATCACTCCTATTTGTGGGCCCCTTCAGGCCCAGTGGCTTAATATCCTATGCCCTG
>NW_027873491.1:0-249 GCF_054177405.1 Leptonychotes weddellii | reverse complement strand
TAACTCCACTGGCACTAACCTGTATGGGTTTCTTTCTTTCATTTTTTATCTATCAAGGGATTTTATAGTCACTTCAGCTAACTGTCACTATTTTCTGGCTATCATTCTTTAATGTATTAATTTCGAATGTAAAAAAAGTCACTAGATTCGAAGCTAAGGTCTTTAACTTGAAATGGAGCAATTTTGTCCTCTCTCAGGTCACAATCCCTAACAAGTTGGTCCCACACAGGAACTAGAAAGGGACGCTTT
>NW_027873490.1:0-1760 GCF_054177405.1 Leptonychotes weddellii | reverse complement strand
CGGAAAGCTCTGGAATGTGCCCTTGAAACTAGCAAAAGGTGGAGAGATTTGACAGGGGAAAGTTGTCGGAGAAGAAGCTCGGTTTCAGAAGCTCTTCTGAAACCCTCCTCAACTTCTGAAAAGAAAAAGGAAAGAATGCTAGGATTTAACCTGGGTTTTATACAGATGAACATTGGGGAAGGGAAGGAAAAATGAAATAAGATAAAGACAGAGAGGGAGGTAAACCTTAAGACACTCTTAAATATAGGAAACAAACTGAGGGATGCTAGAAAAGAGAGGGTGGGGGATGGGGTAATTGGGTGATGGGCATTAAGGAGAGCCCTTCATGTAATGAGCACTGGGTGTTAATATGCAACAGATGAATCGCTAAATTCTACCCCTGAAACTAATACTACAATATATGTGAACTAACTTGAATTTAAATAAAATCTTGAAAGAAAAAAGGTGGGTTTTATACACTTTTATTAATGTTTCTATATAATGGGTAAATACTTTGTTGTGTATCTTTCCTTCAGTTTCTAAGCAAAATGTACTCAAAACCAAAAAGGTAGAATCTTGCTTTTTTTTTTTTTTTGATTGATTGATTGTTAACAATCTCACCCGGTTATCCCTCATGTGATATGGAAGGTCATTCTCATTTCCTAAAAATATTTTATTTTTAGGCATAAGGATGTGACTGCCTCTTTGCAAGAAAAGCGATATTCCTTAGGTCATGCGAAGTTAAGGTTTAGAATAATTTACGTACACTGCGTGCCAAAAAGTGCATCTTGATGTCTGATTTTTTTACCCCCTAATTCTACACACCGTGTAGAGAATTTTAAAAGTAGGCAAGTTCGAACCTCTGGTTGGCCTATGGAAGCAGGGGAGGAAATTCAGAAGCTATTTACCTGTCTCTCCACCAGAGGCTGAAAGGTCACGTTACTAAATAACAGCGGTGGCATTTGGTGCTGCAAACAGCGGCAAGACGGGGAACGCCAACGAAGCCCGGCACTTGCCCTGGGCTTCTCAGCAATGCGTGGCGGGGAAAGAATGTCAAATAAAACATTTCTTTCCCACAGAAGAAAGTGTACCCAAAGGAAGTGCAAGGAACCTGTGCCTGGTTTTTGCAGCGGTCCGTAGGAGCCTCTGGGGAAAAAAAGCGCAGGCAAATTCCAACTTTCGAAATAGTTTCAGCACTACACAATTAGAAGTATAGTCATTTTTCCTTTTCTGTTTGTTTGTTGTTGTTTTCCTGTTAAAAGCTGCCTTAATAATACTTTAAATGCCCAGGAATTTCACGGTATTACATCCATATCAAGGCTATTCTGAACCAGAGCTACCAGCTAGGTTTCCGTAGTGTAGTGGTTATCACGTTCGCCTAACACGCGAAAGGTCCCCGGTTCGAAACCGGGCGGAAACAACTGCTGTCCTTTTTCACAGGGCCGTGTGATTTTTCACTAATTTAGTTTTTTAAAAGACAACCTAAATACAAACTTGTGGAACGGTGGGAATTTGAACTTTCGCGTTGGTTATTTTATTCAGCAAATGTTTTTACTGACAGCTTGCCACGCAGAAATGGTTCAAAAAAACAATTCAACTCCCAACCTACTACTGAAAAAGAATGTAATGTACAACCTAGAAGAGGACCTCAAACACGGTGTTAAAAACTTTTAACCCCGTTGCCTCCTTAGCACTCTTTGTATTACAAGTCATTTAGTTTTCCATTAGTTTTCCCCTTCAGACTGCAAATATCCCTAAACGCCAGGAGACCATATTTTACT
>NW_027873489.1:0-249 GCF_054177405.1 Leptonychotes weddellii | reverse complement strand
CCCCTGGGTAGCAGGGCCCCCAGCCAAGTTCCCAATCTCAGTGGGGATTCGTGAAAGGCAGACATGTCGCCAGGTCACTCTGACTGGGATTTTGTTCCAGTGAATCCTGGATCTTTCTCTCATCTTGCATATTTCAGCTGCTCCCTTCTTGCTATCCCGTATCTACCCAGAGAGGCTCAGCTCCCCTACCTGACTTCTCTCCCCTACCTGAACAGCACTCATTCAAAGCCATTACCTTTCTTATTAAAG
>NW_027873488.1:0-249 GCF_054177405.1 Leptonychotes weddellii | reverse complement strand
GAATTCAGCTAGATAGGGATCAAACCATTCTGAACACCTACGAACTCAACAGGAGATCGAAGAAAAGAATAGCAACAACTCTGAACAGAAAAGCGACCACTTTCTGGAAGGTAGGACATGTGGAGAAGTGAATCCGAGGGATATTCGGGAAGATAGACGGCAGGGGAGGGAGCCTCCATCCACTGCTTCTGGCAAGTGAAAGAGCCACGGAGCACAAAATTGGAACTTTTAGAAGTCAGCTCCGCTGAG
>NW_027873487.1:0-249 GCF_054177405.1 Leptonychotes weddellii | reverse complement strand
GGAATAGAGCGCCACACAGACCAGCTCTGAAGGGCAGTGGGCACTCTTTCTGTAAACAAAGTGTTTTATCTTATTCACAGTTTTGCTCGCTGTGGGCGTTCTGCTCCGCATCAAGGCCCAAGTTTAAGAATGCAAGAATATCCAGTCTTTTTTTTTTTTTTTTTAGATTTTATTTATTTATTTGAGAGAGAGTGAGCACAAGCAGGGGGAGCAGCAGAGGGGGAGGGAGAAGCAGGCTCCCTGTTGAGC
>NW_027873486.1:0-249 GCF_054177405.1 Leptonychotes weddellii | reverse complement strand
CATATCCAAACACCTCTATATATTCTGCAAATGTATTTGAAAAATGACTTAATAAGATAAGGCTAAAAAAATGATCTCCTTAACAAGACTATATAGCCAACATCATCCTTAGGTTGGAACACTTGACACATTCCCATTTAAATTAGAAGCAGAAGGATGCCCATTCTCACTATACTGCACTATTCTAGAAGTGCTTGCCGGTGATATTAAATAAGAACATAAGACAAAAATATAAATGTTTGGATAAGA
>NW_027873485.1:0-249 GCF_054177405.1 Leptonychotes weddellii | reverse complement strand
GAGTTGTTGCTCTTCTTTTCTTCGATCTCCTGTTGAGTTTGTAGGTGTTCAGAATGGTTTGATCCCTATCCAGCTGAATTCCTGAGAGGAGACGAAATCCAGGTCTCCTACTCCTCCGCCATCTTGCTCCGCCCCCCGAACTGTGGGATTATTTAAACGCTTTGCATGAGAACAGCTTCTTTCTCTTTGGTACAGTGATTGGGGATGAAGGGTGAGTTATAAGCAATAAAAAAGATAAAGAAATGACAA
>NW_027873484.1:0-249 GCF_054177405.1 Leptonychotes weddellii | reverse complement strand
CAACAGATTTGTGAACTCGGCCAAGCACAGTGGTGGCAGGGCCTAGCTGCTACAAAGAAGACATGTTTTAGACAGTACTCATGTGTATGGGCAAAGAACTCGAGGACTGTATTTGTGACTAATTGTATAACAGGTTATTTTAGTTTCTGTTCTGTGGAAAGTGTAAAGCATTCCAACAAAGGGTTTTAATGTAGGTTTTTTTTTTTGCACCCATGTTGTTGATTGCTAAATGTAATAGTCTAATCATGA
>NW_027873483.1:0-249 GCF_054177405.1 Leptonychotes weddellii | reverse complement strand
CTGTCTGAAAATTACTAACAAGGACATGTTGATTCTCCTTTATGATGATGATTGAACATGCTGCTAAATCGAGTGTTCTGTGATTTACCTTTACCGTGCCTCTAAATTATTCTGACATCTTCTCTCTCCTCTTTGCCTCTGCTGGAGTCTAGTTTTAATTAATTTTCGGTAACAAGTCAATTGTCCCGTTTGTTTCCCCCTCAAAATGTGTTCATCACCAAAGCCACATTAGTCATAAATGACAGTACC
>NW_027873482.1:0-249 GCF_054177405.1 Leptonychotes weddellii | reverse complement strand
TCCCCGCCGAGTCAGGAGCCAGACGTGGGGCTCGATCCCGGAACCCCTATGAAGAAACACAAAACCGAAAGCATTTTCTATGCTGATACTATGCTAGGAACTAGATGCATCAGCTAATCCTACCTCAGTTCTATAAGAAATGGATGTTAAACTCATTTTAAAACTGAGGGAATTGATACTCAATAAGATTATATAATTTGTTCATAATTATCCAACCAGAGCTGACTCAGAATCTTTATATTTTCAATT
>NW_027873481.1:0-249 GCF_054177405.1 Leptonychotes weddellii | reverse complement strand
GAGGTGGCCAGCATGCAGTATCAACTTTCAGTTTAATGGAGCTATTGCTGGATCTTCTAGCAGAAACATCTGTCCCTTGGGAACTGAGCCTTCTAGACCAGCAGAACCCAAAGTTGCAGGGCAGGCAGAACAAATTTTGCAAGTGGATCATGAGGGGTAATGGTGAGAGGAGCTTTTCCCATTTCTTTTTTTTTTTTTTTTATTCTTATGTTAATCCCCATACATTACATCATTAGTTCCAGATGAAGT
>NW_027873480.1:0-249 GCF_054177405.1 Leptonychotes weddellii | reverse complement strand
GGTCATCGTTGGCTGACGCCTGCCTCAGAGCAACGAGGGAAGGCGCCTGGCCCCGGGCGAGACACTAGAACAGGGCCCCCGACCCCGGACGACCCGGCAGCTGGGACTCCGGTGGACGAGATGCGCTCTGTCCCATTTGATCCACCCTGTGCTGGATGGAAGCAGCACAATCTCCTCGTCTCCCCTGCCTGGGGCGTCGTGGGGTCCACTGTGGCCACGTCTCCTGTCTCCCCCTCTCCCCAGCCTCGG
>NW_027873479.1:0-1760 GCF_054177405.1 Leptonychotes weddellii | reverse complement strand
TTTTTTAAAGATTTTATTTATTTATTTGAGAGAGAGAGAATGAGAGAGAGCGAGTACATGAGAGGGGGGAGGGTCAGAGGGAGAAGCAGACTCCCTGCTGACAGCAGGGAGCCCGATGCGGGACTCGATCCCGGGACTCCAGGATCATGACCTGAGCCGAAGGCAGTCGCTTAACCAACTGAGCCACCCAGGCGCCCCTTTGTTGTTTTCTTTTTAATTAAACCATTCTAATAGGTGTGTAGTAGTGTCTCATTGCAGTTTTAATTTGCATTTCCTTATGGTGTTGGGCATCTCTTCTTGTGCTTGTTAGCCATTCATATATCTTCTTTAGTGAAATGGGTATTCAAATCTATTGTCTATTATTTAATTTATTATTGAGTTATAAGAGTTCTTTATATATTCTGGATCAAGTCCTTTATCAGATAAGTGATTTGCAAATATTTTTCTCAGTTTTTGGTGTGACTTTTAATTTTTTAATGCTATCTTTTGAAGAGTTTTAAGTTTTGGGGCTCCTGGGTGGCTTAGTTGGTTAAGTGTCTGACTCTTAATCTCAGCTCAGGTCTTGATCTCAGGGTTGTGAGTTTAAGCCACATGTTGGGCTCCATGCCCAACATGAAGCCAACTTTAACAAAAAAAAAAAAAAAGTTTAAGTTTTGATGAAGTCTATTTGATCAATTTGTTCTGTTATGGATCATGGTTTGAGTATCATATCTAAGAAATTCTTGCTTAATCCAAGATCACAAAGATTTTTCTTCAATGTATTTTAGCTATTATATTTAGGTCTGTGATCTATTTAAAGTTGATTTTTGTGTCCTGTGGGTTAAGGGTATTTTTTTCTTTTGCCTCAGGACCATTTGTTGTTGAAAAGAATATTCTTTCCCCTACTGAACTGCCTTGGCACTTCTGTTGAAAATGAGTTGGCCATAAGTATAAAGATTTATTTCTTAATTCTGACTCTCAGTTCTTCTTCATTGATATCTATATGTATCCTTACACAAAAACCACCCAGCCTATACCTTTATAGTACGTTTTAAAAAGAGGTATATGAAATCCTACACTGTTCTTACTTTTCAAAATTGTTTTTGGCTACTTCAGGTTCTTTGCATTCTATGTACATTTTGGAAACAGCTTCTCAGTTTCTATTAGAATGCTTGCTGGGACTTAGATAGGGATTGCACTGAAACTTAGATCATTCAGGGAATAACTGCCACCTGTTAATATCGAGTCTTCTAATCTGTGAAAATGGAATGTTTCCCACCTATTTAGCTTTCTTTTATCTCAGCAGTGTTTTCTAATTTTTAGTGTACTTATCTTTTATTAAATTTATTCCTAAGCATTTTATTCCTTTTGATACTCTTGTGAAAAGAATTATTTTCTTTACAGTATGGAGGTTCCTCAAAAAATAAACAGAATTACTATATGATCCAGTAATTTCACTACTGGGTATTTACCCAAAGAATACAAAAACACTAATTCAAAAAGATATATACACCCCTTGTTTATTGCAGCATTACTGACAGTAGTCAAATTATGGAAGCAACCCAAATGTCCACAGGTAGATGAGTGGATAAAGAAGATGTGGTATATATGCTCAATGGAATATTACTCAGCCATAAAAAAGAATGAAATCTTGCTATTTGCAACAGTATGGACAGAGCTAGAGGGTATAATGCTAACGAAATAAGTCGGAGAAAGACAAATACTATATGATTTCACTCATATGTGGAATTTAAGAAACAAAACAAACGGACAAAAAAAAA
>NW_027873478.1:0-249 GCF_054177405.1 Leptonychotes weddellii | reverse complement strand
CCACTGACTTGTGCTTCTGCTCCCCATGCCCCTGCGGCTGATGTATGCTTCTGCTCCCTTTGGTTCAGGCCCTCTTTGGGGCACCCTGCCCACAGGGCTGCTACAGCCCTATCTGGTCCCTCACTTTGATTTCCTCTGACAGCCTCTGGTAAGGCTTCTCTGCTCTATATCCCCTCGTCTCAGGTCCTTCTCACTTCAGTCCACCTGGATTCAGAGATGACAAATAGAGGGATATAGACAGGAATCTGT
>NW_027873477.1:0-249 GCF_054177405.1 Leptonychotes weddellii | reverse complement strand
CAAAAACCAATGATGTATTGTATGGTGACTAACATAACATAATAAAATTAAAAAAAAAAAAAGAAGAAACTGAACCAAAATTATTGGTCTGCCTAGTGACTCAAACTACTCTAAATTGTTTTGAGTCCAATAAAAAAAAAAAGGATGATGATAATGGAACATAACACATTTGAATTACAAAAAGGAAGAAAAGAAACCATGTGTACATAGCAATAAGAGAAGGAGATGGATAGAGAGAAAGAGAAGAGA
>NW_027873476.1:0-249 GCF_054177405.1 Leptonychotes weddellii | reverse complement strand
CAAGCCAAGGAGGACTCTGAAGTCACCAAATGGGGGAAGATATGCTGAATGAACCAACTACCAACTTCAAATACAGGAATGTCAGGGCAACCTTTGACACCTAAAGAAAAAGTAAATTTAAGATGAATAGAAAGAAATGCTGTTCTACATCGTAGATGGTAAATCTATAGAATGCACCAATAGGAGCCCTTTGAAAAGTCAGTGTTCCCTTCAAGGGGTACATTTTAGAAACTTTCCAGATCTTTCAAT
>NW_027873475.1:0-249 GCF_054177405.1 Leptonychotes weddellii | reverse complement strand
CGAAGGCAGACGCTTAACGACTGAGCCACCCAGGCGCCCCCTTAGTCCGATTTTGAAGTCGTACCCAGTCGGACTGCGGCCAGTTTCTAGATCGAGTTGAGAGAAAGAAGTGCGCCAGTAAAGCTAAGAGCTTTAACGTAAAAGCTGCAGGGCTGGGATCCCTGTACTCCGACCTCCAGAGGCCGCGAGAAGCCGCGAGCTCGAGGGGCTCCACAGGTACCCGCGTCTGGTTGCTCGTCGCTCCTGGGC
>NW_027873474.1:0-249 GCF_054177405.1 Leptonychotes weddellii | reverse complement strand
CTATGAAACTCATAGAAGAAAACATAGGGCAAAATTTTCATGACACTGGATTTGGCAATAATTTCTTGGATATGATACCAAAGGCACAGACAACAAGAGATAAAAATAGACAAATTAGACTTCATGAAAAAAATTAATTTTCTACATAAAAAGGTACTATGAACACAGTAAAAAGCCAACCCACAAGATGGGAGAAAATGTTTGCAAATCATAAATCTGATATACATATGGATATGGATAAAGAGTTAG
>NW_027873473.1:0-249 GCF_054177405.1 Leptonychotes weddellii | reverse complement strand
TGATGGGTATTAAAGAGGGCACGTTCTGCATGGAGCACTGTGTGTTATGCGCAAACAATGAATCATGGAACACTACAACAAAACTAATGATGTAGTGTGTGGTGATTAACATAACATAATAAAATTAAATTTAAAAAAGATATTTATTTTTAATAGTTTTAATTCATTAAAACTTTGTCTTAATTCATACTTCTGTACAAACTTTTTAAACCATAAATAAAATAGAAAAGGTGAAGTCCAAGCTTTTCT
>NW_027873472.1:0-249 GCF_054177405.1 Leptonychotes weddellii | reverse complement strand
CTTTAACTTCTCTCGTTCTGTCTATTTAGGCAGTAGGCGGCTGAAATGCCCACCAGGGAGTCCCTGCCTCACTGTTCCCTCGTTAGTCCTGGGTTTGGTCAGTGGCTTTGTGAATGTAAATAAGGGGCAGAGGCTTCAGAGGATTGAAATGTTTTTCTATATATTAGAACTATTTTTTGATAAATTATATATATTTTATTTCCTAGTTGAAGTGTTCCTGCCTGTGTCTGAGTAGCTGAAAAGACCAGT
>NW_027873471.1:0-249 GCF_054177405.1 Leptonychotes weddellii | reverse complement strand
CTGTCTGAAAATTACTAACAAGGACATGTTGATTCTCCTTTATGATGATTATTGAACATGCTGCTAAATCGAGTGTTCTGTGATTTACCTTTACCGTGCCTCTAAATTATTCTGACATCTTCTCTCTCCTCTTTGCCTCTGCTGGAGTCTAGTTTTAATTAATTTTCGGTAACAAGTCAATTGTCCCGTTTGTTTCCCCCTCAAAATGTGTTCATCACCAAAGCCACATTAGTCATAAATGACAGTACC
>NW_027873470.1:0-249 GCF_054177405.1 Leptonychotes weddellii | reverse complement strand
GTGTTATGCACAAACAATGAATCATGGAACACTACATCTAAAACTAATGATGTAATGTATGGGGATTTACATAACAATAAAAAAATTTAAAAAAAATTAGAATATAAACCATTGAGCATGTTGTGTGATAAACTGAGAATTTGGGGATGAATTAGGTATAGGGTTTAGTAATCTGGTAATCTAAGAAAAGAATGCTGGTCAGTAATTTGAAATAAAATGTCACTAGCAACAAATCTTTGTTGAGAACCT
>NW_027873469.1:0-249 GCF_054177405.1 Leptonychotes weddellii | reverse complement strand
TTCATTTCCTCAGGAGCCATCCCCACCCCTGCTCATATCCTGTTGGTCCGGACCCCTCACTTGCCAGGACTGCCTGCCCCTCTGGTTATGACTTTCTGAAGCTTCTCCTGGGTTCGCAGGGAGGGGCTCCCACCCTCACCACACCCTGCAGCCTCATGTCTGGTTTTTGCCTCTCCATGCTCAAAAAACTCCTGGCCACCTCAATCCTTCTCCCCCAAATCTTAGAGTCAAATCACACCCAATGTGTGC
>NW_027873468.1:0-1760 GCF_054177405.1 Leptonychotes weddellii | reverse complement strand
TCATCTGTTGATGGACATCTTGGCTCTTTCCACAGTTTGGCTATTGTGGACATTGCTGCTATAAACATCGAGGTGCACGTACCCCTTCAGATCCCTACATTTGTGTCTTTGGGGTAAATACCAAGTAGTGCAATTGCTGGATCATATGGTAGCTCTATTTTCAACTTTTTGAAGAACCTCCATACTGTTTTCCAGAGTGGCTGCACCAGCTTGCATTTCCACCAACAGTGTAAGAGGGTTCCCATTTCTCCGCATCCCTGCCAACAACTGTCATTTCCCGACTTGTTAATTTTAGCCATTCTGACTGGAGTGAGGTGATATCTCATTGAGGTTTTGGTTTGGATTTCCCTGATGCCGAGCGATATTGAACACTTTTTCATGTATCTGTTGGTCATTTGGAGGTCTTCTTTGGAAAAATGTCGGTTCATGTCTTCTGCCCATTTCTTGATTGGGTCATTTGTTCTTTGGGTGTTGAGTTTGATAAGTTCTTTATAGATTTTGGATACTAGCCCTTTACCTGATATATCATTTGCAAATATCTTCTCCCATTCTGTCGGTTGTCTTTTGGTTTTCTTGACTGTTTCTTTTGCTCTGCAAAAGCTTTTTATCTTGATGAAGTCCCAGTAGTTCATTTTTGCCCTTGCTTCGCTTGCCTTTGGCGACGTTTCTAGGAAGAAGTTGCTGTGGCTGAGGTTAAAGAGGTTGCTGCCTGTGTTCTCTATTAGGATTCTGATGGACTCCTGTCTCACATTTAGGTCTTTCATCCATTCTGAGTCTATTTTTGTGTGTGGTGTAGGGAAATGGTCCAGTTTCATTCTTCTGCATGTGGCTGTCCAATTTTCCCAACACCATTTGTTGAAGAGACTGTCTGGTTGCCATTAGACATTCTTTCCTGCTTTGTCGAAGATTAGTTGACCATAGAGTTGAGGGTCCATTTCTGGGCTCTCTATTCTGTTCCATTGATCTATGTGTCTGTTTTTGTGCCAGTACCATACTGTCTTGATGATGACAGCTTTGTAATAGAGCTTGAAGTCCGGAATTGCGATGTCACCAGTTTTGCTTTTCTTTTTCAATATTCCTCTGGCTATTCGGGGTCTTTTCTGGTTCCATACAAATTTTAGAATTATTTGTTCCATTTCTTTGAAAAAAGTGGATGGTATTTTGATAGGGATTGCATTGAATGTATAGATTGCTCTAGGTAGCATTGACATCTTCACAATATTTTTCTTCCAAATAATGAGCATGGAACGTTTTTCCATTTCTTCATGTCTTCCTCAATTTCTTTCATGATTATTTTATAGTTTTCTGAGTACAGATTCTTTGCCTCTTTGGTTAGATTTATTCCTAGGAATCTTATGGTGTTGGGTGCAATTGTAAATGGGATTGACTCCTTAATTTCTCTTTCTTCTGTCTTGTTTTTGGTGTATAGGAATGCTACTGATTTCCGTGCATTGATTTTATATCCTGCCACTTTACTGAATTCCTGTATGAGTTATAGCAGTTTTGGGGTGGAGTCTTTTGGGTTTTCCACATAAAGTATGATATCATCTGCAAACAGTGAGAGTTTGAATTCTTCTTTGCCAATTTGGATGCTTTTTATTTCTTTTTGTTGTCTGATTGCTGTGGCTAGGACTTCTAGTACTATGTTGAAGAGCTGTGGTGATAGTGGA
The DNA here is from genome assembly GCF_054177405.1 of Leptonychotes weddellii. NCBI lineage: Eukaryota > Metazoa > Chordata > Mammalia > Carnivora > Phocidae > Leptonychotes > Leptonychotes weddellii. Next base: position 90 of record NW_027873468.1, on the reverse strand, counting down.
CATCCCTACTGTGTTCCTGACCCTAGGGAGTAAGCTCTCAGTTTTTCCCCATTGAAAATGATATTCACTGTGGGTTTTTCATAGATGGCT
>NW_027873467.1:0-13140 GCF_054177405.1 Leptonychotes weddellii | reverse complement strand
GGTGTAGGGTTAGGTTGTGTACTTGAGACCTTTCTTGTTTCTTGAGAAAGGCTTGTATTGCTATATACTTTCCTCTTAGGACTGCCTTTGCTGCATCCCAAAGATTTTGAACAGTTGTGTTTTCATTTTCATTGGTTTCCGAGCCACTAGTTTTTCTTTCGAGATCTCCAGCACTTTGGGGGTTTTTGAAAAGGACAACGTTGTTTAGTCATTGTGCCCCTAGGGCCTTATGAATACCTTATGAATGGCCTTGACGATAATAGCCAGAGAGGCAATATTGAGGAGGAGATGCCTCGTCAGGAACTGGCAAGAAAGACCCAGGGTGAGCACAGAGGGAGGGAAATGTAGGTGAAGAAGAGGATGGCTGAGAAGATGCACGTTGCAGAGGCTCCAACTCTGTCAAAACAGCGGACAGGATATATGACCATTCCAGTCACTCTGCATGGGTCTCACACGCGACACTGACGAAGAAAGCACTTGCCTCTCCAGGAATTCATAACGTAGTGGGGAAATAGGACTTCCATATAGCATGGGAGGCAGGGTGTGAAAACTGTTGTGAAGAAAGACCTCAGGTACCATGAAAACATGGAGGAGGGAGCGGTCACCAGAGCCACCAAACTGCACAAGTCCAGGGCCGGGGGTCACCATGCACACGGTCATCTACGCGAACGGTGTCCCCCACAGTTGTGCAGTGCTGCGGTCGTGGCCGAAGGGATAATAAAAGGTCTCCCAGAAGCGATGGCATTTGGGCAGGTCCATTTACTAGCAGTGCAACCATGAGCTTCATTTGCTCACCTGTAACTGGGATACCACTACTGACGTCACTGGGTCAGGAATCAAAAAAAATATATGTACAGTACAATACCTGTGTCAAATGCATCTTCCTTCCATGTCCCCCTCCTTCCTTCTTTATAGGAAAAGGGGAGCTTTTACCATGTGTCAGATACTCTACCAGGCCCTGTATATGCAATGAAGGACAATACACACCAGTTTGCCTTCATGAAACTTTTTTATGTATTTGAGAGAGAGGGAGAGAGCATGAGAGAGAGAGAGCACAAGCAGGAGGGAGGGGCAGAGGGAGAGAGAGAAGCAGACTCCCTGCTTGGAGCAGGGAGCCCGATGTGGGACTCGATCCCAGGACCCCGGGATCATGACCTGAGCTGAAGGCAGACGCTTAACCAACTGAGCCACCCAGGAGCCCTGCCTTCATGAAACTTCTATCACAGAGACTATTCTGTTACTAATTATTCTACAGTGATAGGAAGAAGGTGGGTCACGTAGAAGAACAATGCAAGCAAGAGCAATGGTGTGTCAAGAGAGCGGTCAGTCATCCAGTTTTTCAGGAATAAGGAAGAGGGTTTTAGGGGGTTTGTTACTCAGTTAGCGGTAAGACTAACAAAGAGTAGGAAAACCACCCAGCAACAGCAGTTAGGGGGTAGAGCAGAGTGGCAAACAGGTTGTATCTACTCTATCAATTCTCATCAATTGGCAATGGCTTCCTGGAAGGCCAGACTGAAAATAAACTCATGCCTGTCATCGTCCATCACGGGCATTGTAGGGGCTAGGGGTGACATGCAAGCAGCAGATTGGGCATTCCTTGTCTACATGAACTTGAGCACTGTCTTTGTAAAGAGTCACATCTGGAAGAATCTGTGTCATTTCCTTAGCACACAACTAGAGCACGAGAGCAGGACAGAAGACCCAGTGGGAGAGGTAGACCTCTGACTAATCGCCCAGCAGAAGGCCAAGAGATCAAAGGAATATAGGGTGGTGGTGACTGCTTTAATGAATTGGCTTAGTGTGGAATTCATGCTAGGTTGAGTCACGAAAATGGATAAAATGAATTGGTAAAATGAAAATGGTTCCGTTTTGGAGGCAGAATCCCGTGTTCAAATTACAGCTCCTCCAATTATTAGCTTCTTGTGAATTACTTTCTCATGATAAAACATGTGGATATTAATACCTATCTCAAAGGGTTGTGGGAATGACTAAAACATACTGTAAAGTACCTAAAACACACTGGGTGCTCAATAAACAGTACTTCTCTTCCTCTTTTCCTGAAGTGACTGGAGGTCCATACATAAAAAATTGTGTAGGTCTACAGAAAGGGAAGGAGTTAGAAGGTAAATATCCACCGTGGCTGGGCTGGGCAGCAATTGAAAATTACAAATGCCTAGAATTAACAAGTCAGGGAGTGGTGAGACCAGAAACCACTGGTTTGGCTGGCTGTCCACAGTCATGGGTCTTGTATGTTACCCGGAAAGATACAAGGAGGAATATGGAGTGGAACGCTGCTGGTGGAGTTCACAGCTCACTGGGGAAGATCATTTTTAACCACAAGTTATAATAAGTGTGCCCAAGAATTAGGCACGAAAGACATGAGAGTTAGGGGACAGGGAACAAGGTGAGAGAGAAATTGGGGAAAGTTTCACAGAAGCTGCAATGAGAATTGCATTAAAGCACATCAAATTTTTTTCCAAATGCAGAGAAAGAAAAACATTCTTCTGTGAAAAAGGAAGAGTATATGGGAGAGAAGTAAATGTGAAGAGTTTTAGGGGCCTTTTCAGTGAAGATGTCAAAATCACACAGAATCAAGGCAGGAATGAGGAAGATGGGGGAAAAGAATGAGTCAGGTGCTGAGGTCACCTAGGATAACTTATTATTCTGCTGTTATTATTTTTATTAACTTCAGATTGCCCAAGAAAAATTTTAAGACCAATCAAGAACAACAAGAATAGATTCTTATATTAGATTCTTTTTGTTTGTTTGTTTTTATTTAAATTCTAGTTAGTTAACATATAGTGTAATACTGGTTTCAGGAGTAGAATTCAGTGATTCATCACTTCCATACAACACCCAGGGCTCATCACAACAAGTGCCCTCCTTAATACCCATCACCCATTTAGCCCATCCACCACCCACCTCCCTCTCATCAACCCTGAGTTTGTTCTCTATCATTAAGAGTCTCTTACGGTTTGCCTCCCTCTCTTTTAACCCTAGTCAGTGAAACTAAACATGTGTTTATCCTACATAGAAAACAATCTAATTAGTCAAATAAATATGCAGGAAACTGGAAATGTTACGGCTCATATGCAAAACACTTGCCCAACTGAAAACTGGTGGGTGTCGTCCAGTTAACTGAGAAAAGAGCTTGACTCACAACTCAGAAAGCAACTAGTTTATAAAAGCTAGTATTGTCTTTAAAAAATTAAATGAACTTAAAATCACTAAATTGACAGAAATTAAAATGAATGCAAGAAACTTGCACTGGATTTTTAAAAATCCTGTTTTGCTAACTTACTTTAGAACCACATTTTTAGTAAATAAGTTGAGACATTTTTTTGTTTCATTTTCAGTATTTTTCTGTTTTGCAATCTTGAATGCTTGAAGCCTTCCCTTGTGGTTAGGACCTCCAGTCTGCCAAACAGCGTGTATGGGTTCAGCTTCACCTGTATATTGGGGGTGGGGGGAGGGGGTGTACAGCCGATATGCCTTTTTTTTTTTTTAAAGATTTATTTATTTGACAGAGAGAGAGAGATCACAAGTAGGCAGACAGGCAAGCAGAGGGAGAGGGAGAAGCAGACTCCCTGCTGAGCAGAGAGCCTGATGTGGGGCTCGATCCCAGGACCCTGGGATCATGACCTGAGCCGAAGGCAGATGCTTAACTGACTGAGCCACCCAGGCGCCCCCCCAATCAATATACCTTTCTTAAACGGTTTAAGACGCCCTTGTCTCAGGAGCTCTGGAAGTCCTCTGAGAATGACATCATCACCAAGGTGAATCATCTAGAACACATTCCACCTCTCAAAAGGAGAGGTACCTGAACACAGCCTGAGTTATGCTGAATGGGGCAGAAGAGGCAGCTGGTACAGGGTGTTTAGAAAACCCAGGTTCCTACCAGCTCCAGGTTGCCCTATCAGGAGACTTCAGATTCTCATCAAGAAATGACCCCACCGATGAGATCTCAGGATAATAAGATTTATAATTCAGCAACCCAATTTCACAGGTCTAGAAACTAAGTCATAGGAAGGCTATCAGCTGTCCCCCGTCTGCAATCGGAGCCAGGAAGGGAGCCAGAAATAAGGAGCTGGTCTCCAACTTCACCATTCATTTCTAAGCCCACTCGACTAAGCTGAGACACACTGTGGAGGATCATATGAGAAATCACACGACTGTACTGTGGTCTAAAGAAGGAATGGAATAAAAACCAGTTGCAACCTCAAATAGGTCCATAAACTGAAAGTCAGAAAGGTAGTTTTAAAATACACTTTCCAATTCTTTTGAACTAAAATCAAATTTGGGACGCTGTAGGAAGGCAGTTGAAACAAAAGCTAATTTTGTTTAATGAACTAACCAGGAAGGCATTGTGAAAGTATTGTGCAATGAAATGCTTAGCTAATTACTGAGAGATCAAATAACTGTTACCATAGTTACTGCACACTGTTTTCCATAATAACTTTTATCGCTTCAATAAATCTTTGTGACGCAATAAATATAAAAAGTTTACTGTAACATGACTATAATGTTTTGGAAGGCACACGCTGATGACTGGCCTACTGAAGTTACCTTCCCATATTTGTCAGCCAACCAGGGGTGATAGCCCATCTCCTTGACTCAATATCACAATGTTTCAATGGCTCCTTTCATCAGAGTCTGTAATTCCTCAAAAGTTGAATTTACCTGCTCCTGTCACTCAGCAGAAAAGTCAGAGGGCTCTTTCAGCAGTACATCTTGTCGTTGAATGGGAATAAAATTATTGACAGCAACGGCAAGCAGGAACTATCAGGCTGCACGCTGGGCAGGTACATGTCACCATCTGATCTTTCCCACACGGCTGTGGGAGAAGGAGCCGGCCAATGTCACCCAGCTCCCTCTTGGAAGACATTTCAACCCAGGTTTGTCTAGCTCCAAAGTCAGTTCTCTGTCCATCACACCACACAGCCATATATATATATATATATATATATATATATATATATACACACACAGTATATATATATACTGTCTGTCTTTATATAATAGTTTCTATAATAATCATCTTCTTACTGCTGGGTATAATGTTCTATTTGCACCAAAGTGCCATAGAAGACTGGTTGGTCTGTTAACCAAGATGATGTCACTGCTCCACTGGAAAATGGGCATTCTTTCCCCGGATACACTGGAGTTAAGACTTGCTTATATTCCTATTCCTGGTCCCTCCCCACCTCCACATAGGCAGGGCTGAGTCATTTGGCCACTTTCACTCCTTCCTGTACCTTGCCTGCCCTTTTCTGTATCTGAACACTGAGATTTCTGAGTAAGTGAAATGGTAAACGTGATCTAATAGGTTAAGACTGACAATGAGCACAGAGAATGGGCGTGATAAGATAAAGGTGACTGCAGATGTAGAATTCGGTTCTGCTGATGTGAGACCGAGGAGCCTCGGGCAGGTCGCTCCCCGAGTGTCTCCCTGGGTTTTCCCATCTGGAAAATGGGGCAATAACCACCTACTAACTCCCAGGGATATGATGCAGATTAATTATTTAATGTTGTTTCTTGAAGCCACAAAGTACTAAGTATAATAATCATTATCAGGGTGAAATGTAAAACAGACAGAGGATTACAGAGTTATTAAAAAGCATGACTGAAAACCACCATAGGACGGGTATCCTACTGCAATAAAAGCAAGTATGCATCCTACAGAACCCTGATGTAGAAACTTGGGAGGCTCCTGCCTATGAAACCTGATTCATACCTATTCAGCACTGTTCCAAAGGTCTCAGTTTCAGAGAGGCCAAAAGCCATTTATTTCATGGTTGGTTTCAAAGATGAACAGGTAGGACTCATGTCCGGGACTGAATCAGCCTTGGATGACTCAGCTGCTGTAATCTCTCTCACGGCAGAGATAGCCAAAGGCTGACCCTTCTGTCTTTTGCACCCCGTCTTCCCCCATTGCCTGGGCATTTCAGCTGCAAATGTGTCCTTGACTCTACCCTGCCTCTCATGCCCTCCTATCTTTTCCATTCAACTGGTTACTGCTACCTCCCAAAGATCTCTCAAATTCAATTCCTTCTCTCCATGCCCACCTTAATAGCATCTTCAAAAAGACAACTGTCTTCCTGCCTCTAGTTTTCCCTCCTCCTTAAATCTTATCTGTCATTCTACCCCAAATGTAACATAATGCTGATCATGACTTGCTTCTGTTTAAAACAATTCGGTGTACACCAGTGCTTCCAAGATAAAATTCAGATTCTTTAGCAAGTGACGTAAGGATCTGCATAAACTGTATCCCATCTACCGTTTCCAACTTTTTGACTTCTCTCTTTATCATGCTCTCCTCACACTTTCTCTTCTTGCAGCACCCTCTGCTTACTACTACTTAACATCTACTACTGCGTCATATTGGAAACTGTGTTCTCTGTAAAGACACTAGTCCTGGAGAGCCCTAAGGGCAGTGACTGCCTTTCCTTCAGCCTGGCATGAAGTGTCTGTGTACTAATGAATGACAGAATGAATTAACAAAGCCTTCTGTGCACAGGTTAACCAGTTATGCTCACTCATATTCTGTTGTGCTCGCAGCTTGGTAAAGGGCTCTTGATCAGTTAATTTGATTGTTTTTAACTACAGACGACGATGACAGTAACTGATTCAGGATGTCTTATTATGAAGACTCAAGTGAATTAAGTTATCCTTTATAATACAGACCTAAATGATTCAAGTTTGCCTTGAAGCTCTTAGATTCAGTCAGATTCTATGAACTCCTGCCAAGAAGCAAACACTCAAAGCATAAAACAAGAGTGTTAATGATTTTGTAGAAAGCTGTGATCATGGAATGTTCCCATCTATCAGAACTCCTGCTGTAAAAAATCTCCTCTTCCAAAGTTATGTCAGGGACAGGAAAAAAATTAATCAAGCAGTAAGCGGAATACAAAGGAATGCCATTTTAGGATGGTATGCTTTTGTTTGCTCCACAGATATTAAGAGAAAAAAAATGAAAGAAAACAGCATTTTACTTCCTTGCTCTGGAATGCTATGGGACACATAAAAGCAAGTCAGCCATAGGTAGACCAGCTTCTCTTACTCAAAGTAAAAGAGCCAAATTAATCTTAATCTATTTTGGGGAATGAGCAAAGGTAGCTTTTGTCTAAGAAGCTCCTATTTTGTGGGAATACAAAAGATCTCTTCCCAAATATCTGCCAATTAAAAAAAAAAAGTCTTCGAAACTGATAAAACACCAGAGATTTAAATGTCATCCATCAAGTTCACTTCATTTAAAGCTCACACAATGGACTTCCAATAGAATCGCCTCTATTTTAGCTTCTGACTTCTTGGCCCTCTTCCTCTTCTTGGATTTCAATTTTAATTTTCTAAGCTCTAGACAACTCTTGTGATTACTCATTAGTTTCCATCTACAGGCCCGGCCACTGCCGGCCACACCATTCCTCCTGACATCATTTCCGCCCTCGGCTCCCACGCTACTTGGGATCTTGCACCTCCTCCATCACAGACCACCTCCTACACGGCTTCTTCCTCTTTCTAGCCAGTGGCTGTGTGTCCATCTCAGCCCTCTGTGTTGTGCCTGCTAAAACGTCAACATTGTATCAAAATTATATCAACATTATATCAAAAATAATTATGTTTAGCCTTCATCTTTCTCCTAGTCCGCGGTCTGCATCTCCAGCAACCTTTAATTGCTCATCATACCAGTGCTTCGAAGAGAACACGTGTGGAACTGAATACACCATCAATTCCTTCATGCCCAATCGGTTCCTTTTGCATTTGTTGGTAAGGAGTGACTGTTCTCTAGGGCATTCATGAGAAAACCTTGGGGTCCCCTCTCCTTCCTTCTAACAACCAATGTAAGTCCTGGGACAAATGCCAATTTCCTCTGCCACTTATCTCATGGTCCCTTACATTTCTCACTTTTAATCAACCAAAAACAGTGCTCAAAACACTTACTGTTTTCATAGACAAATTAGTATTGTCCCTGTCTCCAGTTTCTTCTCTTTCTTTCATAATGCCACCAGATTAAACTGTTTGTGTATCTAAACTTTTTTTTGGCATACACTGTTGTTTATACCGGAAGTCTCCTATATAGTTTCAGTATCACCTGTAAGATATCCATTTCCTAGCTTAGCCTTCAACTTCCTGAGCAGTCTGGCCCTGACCTTGTAGTCTCACTTCCCACAATCTCTCATAAAAATACCACCTGGATGGAAGCCCTTATACTTGTTTGAGCTTACTAAAGTAAGGCAATAAAGAAAACATGCTTTGTCTGGTCCTCAAACCAAATGTTCACTGCCTTTGTTTATAAATCAGAGTTTTTACCCTATGAAATTCCCAGGGACACGATAACTCCTAACATCACTCCTCCTACTCGACAGACACTGGAGCATAAATAATTCCAAGGTCTGTTTCCTTGCCCTCAACTCCCTTTACCTCTGTTAAGACTCACTTGCAAAAAAAAAAAAAAAAAAACCACCACACACACACATAAACAAAAACAAACCCAAAGTCTACTACTGCTATCTTTTCTTTTCCCTTCTATTTTTATTTTTTTATTTTATTTTATTTTTTTTTTAAGATTTTATTTATTTATTTGAGACAGAGAGCTCATGAGAGGGGGGAGGGTCAGAGGGAGAAGCAGACTCCCTGCCGAGCAGGGAGCCTGATGCGGGACTCGATCCTGGGACTCCAGGATCATGACCTGAGCCGAAGGCAGTCGCTTAACCAACTGAGGCACCCAGGCGCCCCTCCCTTCTATTTTTAATCTCAAATTGCCAGTACTTTCTGTTTGCCACCCACCTGCCGACCCCGCCACCAACAGGTATGCTAGACCTGAAATTCTCAAGGATGCCTGTAAATTATTCAGAAGTAAGGCCAAGCACAAGGAAGTTGATCTGTTCTTCCCAACTAGATAGCAGGACCAACTGATACATACTTTAGAAAAACAAAATCTTCACAGTAAAAGATAATTTATAGCTCCATATAGTCCTATGCACCCTCCTGCCATAGAGGGTGAACATGGACAGTGCTTTTTGTTCTTGTTGCCATGCACTGTTTTCATTATCTGAGAAACTTCACTAAAGAGCAAAGTCTGTAGGAATTTTGAGTTTATGGGACATGCTGCTGAATTCCTAGTTGCTATCCTAATCACTATGTCGTTCTATAACTTGAGGGTGTTTAAAAAAAAAAATAAAGCACCTCTCCCAGCTCATGCAGAATTAACTATACTTGGGGCGCCTGGGTGGCTCAGTCGGTTAAGTGTCTGACTCTTGGTTTCAGCTCAGGTCATGATCTCAGAGTTGTGAGATTGAGCCCTGCATTGGGCTCTATGCTGGGCATGGAGCCTACTTAAGATTCTCCCTCTCCCTCTGTCCCTCTGCATCCCCTGCTTTTTCTCTAAAAAAAAAGAAAAAAGAAAAAAAAAAAAGAATTAGCTATACTCATATAGGTTCTTAATCTGTGTCACAGAATTTAGCTCTAAGCAAGGCAAAGATTTCCTACTGTGCCCTTGAGATAAGATTCATCCAGAAATGTTTGAAGTCAAAGAACTTAAAACAACAGAGGTGTTACCTAAGAGGCATTTACAGAAAAAAATACATGGAAAGATCACCAGGGGGTATTAAAGAGACTCTCCAATAATGGGGTTTAAAAGTGTAAGAAAATTTAAAGAACAACAACAACAACAAAAGACCAATAGATGTTCAGAGACAAAGAAAATTAGGCATTCAAGTGGCTGCGTGGTGGGACAGAAAGAGGTAGAAAAGCCTTGTTTCAAAAGCAGGCTCTGCTACTTACAGGTGTATGTATGACCCAGGGCATCTATCTTATCTATCTGTGAGGGGGGGGACGGGAGGAGTGAGGCAGTGGCCTCAGGGGCAAATTTGAAGAGCCTACACAGAAACTCACCAATCAGAAGAAATCATATTTTAATGCAATATTCCAAATGTCAAAATTAATGCCCCCCCCCCAGTCAATGATGAACAAAACAGAATTTTAAATGATGACAGAACCCAACCCTGCACTTACTACCTGTCTCACACCTCCTGCCTCACCTTCGTCCTGGCCCTCTCAGATCCTGCAAATTTAATTTTGTAAATACTGCATTAAAAGTTATTTATCTCGATTACTGAGTTGTTGGCAGTCCCCTCACCCTCGTTCCAGCCCTCCTCCTGGTCTGCTTATTTGTGTGACAGTAACACTGAAAACAAAAAGAAACCCCATCACTTTCACAGGGTTGCTGAGAAGATCAAATGAGATACTTGCAAATGTCAAGGTACTGGAGGAGGTAAGGACATTCTTTGGTATTATTATTGCTTTAGGAAGAGCTGAAAGAATCAATGAGGTGGGGAGACGGTGTAATAAGACTCCCAGAAAGTAACTGTGGCTGGCTGTCCCACTTCTCTTTCCTCTCCTGGGCCTTTTGGTCTCTTACATAGTTCTGAAGTGGCTTCAAAGAACAGCCCACCCTCTTCTGGGCCATTCCACGTGGACAAGCACCACTGTGTGCAACAGACACAGATGGGACTTGGCAGAGGATACACCCAAGGTATCTTCTTGGAATATCCAGGTTATCCATTCTGCTGAGGATTATTTTTTGAAAGGAACATGAGTGGAGTAGAAAATCTCAAAGAAAACGGCAAAGATTGGAAAAGCAACTCCAGGCCAAAAGACACGAAAAGATGCTCAACATCACTAATCATGGGGGAAATGCAAATCAAAACCGCCTTACACCTTACACTTTTGGAAAGGCAAGGAAAAACAAGTGTCGGCAAGTGGAGAAAAAGGAACCCTCGTGAACCACTAGTGGGAATGCAAACCGGTACAGCCACGGTGGAAAACAGGATGGAGGCTCCTCAAAAAATTAAAAATAGAAATACCACAGGATCCAGTAATTCCAGTACTGGGTATTTGCCCAAAGAAAACAAAACACTAATTTGAAAAGATATCTGCACCTCTTTGTTTACTGCAGCATTATTTACAATAACCAAGATATGGAAGCAACCCAAATGTCCACTGATAGATGGACAGATAAAGAAGATGTGGTCTATAAATACAATGGAATATTACTCAGCAACAAAAAGGAATGAGATCTTAATGTTTGTGACAACATGAATGGACCTAGAGGATATTATGCTAAGTCAAGTCAAAGAAAGACAAATACTATTAGATTTACATATGAAATCTAAAGAACAAAACGAAACAAACAAAAAAGCAGGAACAGACCCCTAAGTATAAACTGATGGTTGCCAGAGGGGAAGGGAGTGGGAGGATGGACAAAATGGGTGAAGGGGAGAGGGAGGTATAGGCTTCCATTTATGGAATGATGAAGTCCCAGGAATCAAAGGTGCAGCGTAGGGAACACAGTCCGTGGTCCCCCATACAGTGTTACATGGGGACAGATGGTGGCCACGCCTGAGCTGAGCACAGCAGAGTGCAAAGCTGTGGAATCACTATGTTGTATACCTGAGACTAACAGGACACTGTGTGTCAACTATACTATGAGAAAATAAAACAAAACAAAACGCTTATGAAAAAACAAAACAAAGGAATTTCAATGAAACTTCACATTTGTAGCAGAGGCTGCTCTGGGTTGTGCCTCAGACTTCCTGGGAGTAGGTCACTCTCTCTCTTTTGAGGGCTTACTCTAGGGAGAGATCAGGAATTCCTCATCTTGGGGCATCCATCATAGTCCGGGGTATGCTTGTCCGTGTGTTCATTTGACAAAAACGCAGAACACCAACGATGTGCCAGACACTGGACATCTTGAGATGAATAAATATAGCCCCTGCCTTCAAGAAGCCATCTGGGATTATCAGGGTATCAGAAGGACTCTATATGGTAGACTGAAGCTTTTATTTATTCAAAACATTTTTAGTGAGCCAGTCATTTGGCACTGGGAGGTAGCAGTGAGTAGAACACAGTAATCTCTCTGTACTCTGGAGCTGATATCTGAGAGCAATTCTTAAGTGAGTCCATAACTGGGTTTGCTCTAGGGAAGATCGGACCTCTTGTCTCATCCTAGGGCACCAGCATGGGAGACCTAAAACCTGGCAGGTACATCAAACATGAAGCTAGAAGTAAGTTTTTAATTTCCTCATAAGATGATCTGTTCCATGATCCAAAAGGGATACATGGGCATTCCAATGTCTAAGAGAGAGGGCCCCTGGAAACATTATAGGGCCAACTGGACATCTCTGTACAGATCCTTAGGAAGCTGCAATTAAGGTAATGATTTCTATTTGGCCACTTGGAAGACAGATGCCATCTCATCCCTTATGCCTCTCTGCCCACTTAGTCTGGGCATCTAACCCATACTTGTTGATTTAATACAATATGTGGATTGAATAATATTTTTGAAGTAACTTTCACCAGCTATAGATACCATTCCCCCAGCTACATCACTGGCGAGTCCCTGCCCCATGGAGGAGAGGTAGCATGGTTGTACGTGTGGAAATGGTGAAGGCTGTCTGTCATAACACACCGATCTAGTTCAAGAGAACAATAAAAATGTACTCATCTTCAATCCTGTCCAAAGAGGCAACAAACTGCTCAAAACCCCTACCACAATCACAAGATTACCACTTGTTTTTATGTAATGCCTGATCATTTTCAAGTCTCTTTCAAAATTACTAATTCATTTGATTCTTGTATCAAAGCTGTGATGTAAATAGGGTGAGCAAAATTATTTCAGAGATGAGCAAACAGTCACAGAATGGGTCTCGCCCAAAGTCACACAGCTTACCAGTGAGTTTAAGAAAACCACCGGACTCCCAGTGTCACGCTCACTCTCTTACACCAGCCTCTGTAGCTATAAGCATAGTTCCCAAGTTTCAAAGTGCCTGGCACACAGTCAACACTGTCCTTCTTATTTATCTCCATTACCCCAGTGTCTAGAGCAGTATCTGGGGAATTAATAAGTGAACAATGAATAGATGAATAATAATGAATGGATGAATAAGAGACTGGCAAAGCTAAAGGAAGGTTTGAGTCACACTTTAGGTATACAGATGGCAGCTTGCATAAAATTACAAAAAACCGATTTCACAAATGCTTTTCAAAAGCTCCTAAGTTGCTTTTCTAACTGCCTCACCTGACTAGATTTAAAGCAAAGTAGATGTGTCTCCCTGACCTATTTTCAAAGCTCAGCTGTTTTTT
>NW_027873466.1:0-249 GCF_054177405.1 Leptonychotes weddellii | reverse complement strand
TTTGATAAAGAGGCTGACTCCAAGCCATGCTTAAGCTTTTGCTTCATGGGCTGTGTTCTGGAGTTGGCTCACAAACTGCCCCTCTAGGGGAGTGAGGGGAAAAGTGACAATAAAAGGAGAGTTATGGACTGTGAAGCCTTGCCCGACAGGCTGTCTTTCCTAGAATTAGTAGGAATGTTGGATGTTGTGAGAGGGCAAGATATAGCTCTTGACTGAGAAAAAAAGTGTAAACAAAACAAAAACCTAAAC
>NW_027873465.1:0-249 GCF_054177405.1 Leptonychotes weddellii | reverse complement strand
AATGTTTTTTATGGGAAATAATGTATATGGATCTATTTTATAAACTAGAAAATGACTATGAACACAGGGATTAGATGCCCTATCATTGTCACTTTTGCATTCCCAGTGAGCTATGCGGTGCACAGAGGAGGTGCACAGTAAATATTCTCTCTGTTACACTAGAGTTCAGGACTAACCTGCTAGTAGACTCTTAATACCAATATAATAGCATACCATCAATAACAGCCTCAAATATAAGAATTCTTTTTT
>NW_027873464.1:0-249 GCF_054177405.1 Leptonychotes weddellii | reverse complement strand
ACCTCACCACCTGCTTTTCTCAGTGAGGCTTTAGTGGAACGTGGCAACCACAGAACATCGTCTGTGTTCTTCTGCTCCGTCAGGGCCGACTTGAAGCCCGGCCAGAGGGACCGTATGGCTCAAGTCCTTACTGCCTGGCCCTTGACAGGAGAAGCTTGCTGACCTCTGCTCTAGATGGTGGGGCCTCCAGCAGCTGCCCTCCTCGGGCCCCGTGGGCAGCAGAGCCCACTCCCAGCCCCTGCTGGATAC
>NW_027873463.1:0-249 GCF_054177405.1 Leptonychotes weddellii | reverse complement strand
GATGGCTCCTAGAGATAAGCTACTGTGATGGGGGCTAGTCTTCATCTCAATAACCCCTCCTTCTAAGTTTCCTCTCAGGAAAAGAGGTCCCAGGGAACCATAGAGAAGCTGCTCTTGGCACATGTATAGAGAAGTATACTGTTCAGTATAGGCAGTGAACTGTGGTTGCTCAGAAAATTCATAACCCAGATTTCCTGCCACAGGGAGTCTAATTGACAGATGACCGCCATCTGTCTGTTCCACTATTTT
>NW_027873462.1:0-249 GCF_054177405.1 Leptonychotes weddellii | reverse complement strand
TGTGGCCCACTCTCCGCCTGCCCCTCCGCGCCACGGGAGGAGCTGCCGTTGGGAAGTGATGCCACCAAGAAGAAATGAGAAATACAAACTTCCTGTTCCACTTCCAGAAGGCAAGGTTCTGGATGATATGGAAGGAAAGCAATGGATGCTAGGCAAAATGATTGGCTCTGGAGGATTTGGACTGATATATTTAGCTTTCCCCACAAATAAACCAGATAAAGATGCAAGACATGTAGCAAAAGTGGAATA
>NW_027873461.1:0-249 GCF_054177405.1 Leptonychotes weddellii | reverse complement strand
TGGCGTGGGATGGCAAGTGCAGAAGCCGCAGCCGTTCCTTCTGCGTGGAGCCAGTCAGGATGCGCACGCTCCTGAGCAGGACCGGGAGAAGCCAGAGCCGCGGCTGAGGAGTGGTCCGCGTGGGGATGGCAGGGGGCCTCCCGGGCAGGACCGGAACCAGCAGTCACTGGGGGACCTCCAGTTGAGAGGCGCCCCCTGCCATTGTTGCGCGGCCCCTGCCTGCCGTGCCCTTTGCTGCCCGCCGCGGCC
>NW_027873460.1:0-249 GCF_054177405.1 Leptonychotes weddellii | reverse complement strand
TACCTTGAACTCCTTCAGTTATATACATTTAAATCCATTTTTTTTTTTTAAATTCACGTATCTGAATGCTCTAATCTTGGACATAAGTTGCAAGCTTTGGAACATTGGAAAGGAAATAGAATATTGAAGAGAAAGGAAAAGAAACCTAATTATACATTTATAAATACTATGGAAGTCCAGGGTTTCTTTAAACACTCCTGTCCCATACTTTTTCAGCATTTCCGACCGAGGCCAGCCTCAAGCCCTAGT
>NW_027873459.1:0-249 GCF_054177405.1 Leptonychotes weddellii | reverse complement strand
CACAAAGAATAGACTATTAAATCGATCCCAATTTGTAATACATCAAAGCTCTAGGCCAAAGAAAACGCAAAACCACTTAAGAATAGCATAGCCGGGGGGAAGGGTGGATCAAGATGGCGGAGGAGTAGGAGACCTGGATTTCGTCTCCTCTCAGGAATTCAGCTGGATAGGGATCAAACCATTCTGAACACCTACAAACCCAACAGGAGATCGAAGAAAGGAATAGCAACAACTCTCTGAACAGAAAAG
>NW_027873458.1:0-249 GCF_054177405.1 Leptonychotes weddellii | reverse complement strand
TCCCGGGACTCTGGGATCATGACCTGAGCCAAAGGCAGACGCTTATCCAACTGAGCCACCCAGGAGCCCCATGATTGATTCAGGATTATACTGAATCAGTTCATTTGGAGTTTGTGGGCCTAAGGTTATTTTTGTGTGGCATTTACATAGGATACATACTCAGGGGAAGTAGAAGGGTGCACACACACACACACACACATACATATTTAATAATACTTATATACTAAATAAGTATTATATACTTCTAAT
>NW_027873457.1:0-249 GCF_054177405.1 Leptonychotes weddellii | reverse complement strand
GTACACAAATCTTTGTGTACCAAAGGAGGAAATGTTAGCTAAATGATAAGGCCACTGCTTGGGTTTTAGCTGCTTTGAAAATAGCATCAAAGTAGGGTAAGCGACTCTAATAATAGTCATAAAATAAAATAGCTTATTTTCATTGGATGTTTCCTGTATGCCAAACTGCATTCTAAACAGTATTATGACATGTAACATATCTCTGACAACACGGTGAGGCAGACACCAATACTCTACCCATTTTATGGA
>NW_027873456.1:0-1760 GCF_054177405.1 Leptonychotes weddellii | reverse complement strand
GCTCTAGGTAGCATTGACATCTTCACAATATTTGTTCTTCCAACCCATGAGCATGTAACTTTTTCCATTTCTTTGTGTCTTCCTCAATTTCTTTCATAAGTATTTTATAGTTTTCTGAGTACAGATCCTTTGTCTCTTTGGTTAGATTTATTCCTAGGTATCTTATGGTTAGGGGTGTAATTGTAAATGGGATTGACTCCTTAATTTCTCTTTCTTCTGTCTTGTTATTGGTGTATAGGAATGCCACTGATTTCTGTGCTTTTTATATCCTGCCACTTTACTGAATTCCTGTATGAGTTCTAGCAGTTTCAGAGTGGAGTCTTTTGAGTTTTCCACATAAAGTATCATAACATCTGCAAACAGTGAGAGTTTGACTTCTTCTTTGCTGATTCAGATGCCTTTTATTTATTTATGTTGTCTGATTGCTGTGGCTAGGACTTCTAATACTATGTTGAATAGCAGTGGTGATAGTGGACATCCCTGCCGTGTTCCTGACCTTAGGGGGAAAGCTCTCAGTTTTTCCCCATTGAGAATGATATTTGCTGTGGGTTTTTCTTAGATGGCTTTTATGATATTGAGGTATGTACCCTCTACCCCTATACTCTGAAGAGTTTTGATCAAGAAAGGATGCTGTACTTTGTCAAATGTTTTTTCTGCATCTATTGAGAGATCATATGGTTCTTGTTCTTTCTTTTATTAAGGTATTATATCACATTGATTGATTTGGGGATGTTGAACCAACTTTGCAGCCCAGGGATAAATCCCACTTGGTCGTGGTGAATAATCCTTTTAATGTACTGTTGGATCCTATTGGCTAGTATTTTGGTGAGAATTTTTGCATCCATGTTCATCAGGGATATTGGTCTGTAGTTCTCCTTTGTGATGGGGTCTTTGTCTGGTTTGGGGATCAAGGTAATAGTTGCCTCATAAAACGAGTTTGGAAGTTTTCCTTCCATTTCTATTTTTTTGGAATAGTTTCAGAAGAATAGGTATTAATTCTTCTTTAAATGTTTGGTAGAATTCCCCTGGGAAGCCATCTGGCCCTAGGCTTTTGTTTTTTGGGAGATTTTTGATTACTGCTTCAATTTCCTTGGTGGTTATAGGTCTGTTCAGGTTTTCTATTTCTTCCTGGTTCAGTTTTGATAGTTGATACATCTCTATGAATGCATCGATTTCTTCCAGATTATCTAATTTCCTGGCGTATAGTTGCTCATAATATGTTCTTATAATTGTTTATATTTCTTTGGTGTTGGTTGTGATCTCTCCTCTTTCATTCATGATTTTGTTGATTTGGGTCCTTTCTCTTTTCTTTTTGATAAGTCTGCCCAGGAGTTTATCAATCTTGTTAATTCTTTCAAAGAACCAGCTCCTAGTTTCATTGATCTGTTCTACTGTTCTTTTGGTTTCTATTTTATTGATTTCTGCTCTGATCTTTATTATTTCTCTTATCCTGCTGGGTTTAGGCTTTATTTGCTGTTCTTTCTCCAGCTCCTTTAGGTTAGGGTTAAGTTGTGTATATGAGACCTTTCTTGTTTCTTGAGAAAGGCTTGTATTGCTACATACGTTCCTCTTAGGCCTGCTTTTGCTGCATCCTAAAGATTTTGAACAGTTGTGTTTTCATTTTCATTGGTTTCCATGAATATTTTTAATTCTTTAATTTCCTGGTTGACCCATTCATTCCTTAGTAGGATGCTCTTTAGCCTCCATGTATTGGAGTTCTTTCTGACTTTCCTCTTGTGATTTGAGTTCTAGTTTCAAAG
>NW_027873455.1:0-249 GCF_054177405.1 Leptonychotes weddellii | reverse complement strand
CCAGCTCCTAGCCATTGCAGCAGACCTGGCATCCCTTGGCATGTGGCTGTACCACCCCGGGCTCTGCCCCTGGCTTCACGTGGTCTTCCCTCTGTGGCTCCTTTTTGGGGAAGGACACCAGCCAGATTGGATCAGAGCCCACCCATATGACTTCATTTTGCCTTATTTACCTCTTTAAAGGTGCTGTCTCCGATTACATGGTCACATTCTGCGGTCCTGGTGGCTAGGACTTCAACAGAGGAATTTGGC
>NW_027873454.1:0-249 GCF_054177405.1 Leptonychotes weddellii | reverse complement strand
TTTGTTCTTGGTTTCTTTGTTTGGTTGCTTTTAACATATTTATGAAATGGCTGTGAACTCTTTTTTTTTAAGTAGGCTCCGTGCCCAGCGTGGAGCCCAACGTGGGGCTTGAACTTACCACCCTGAGATCAAGACCTGAGCTGAAATCAAGAGTTGAACACCCAGGCACCCCTGGCTGTGAACTTTTTTTTTTTTTTTTTAAAGCTTTTTTTTTTAATTTATTTTTTTTTATTCTTATGTTAATCCCCA
>NW_027873453.1:0-249 GCF_054177405.1 Leptonychotes weddellii | reverse complement strand
GGAATAGAGCGCCACACAGACCAGCTCTGAAGGGCAGTGGGCACTCTTTGTGTAAACAAAGTGTTTTATCTTATTCACAGTTTTGCTCGCTGTGGGCGTTCTGCTCCGCATCAAGGCCCAAGTTTAAGAATGCAAGAATATCCAGTCTTTTTTTTTTTTTTTTTAGATTTTATTTATTTATTTGAGAGAGAGTGAGCACTAGCAGGGGGAGCAGCAGAGGGGGAGGGAGAAGCAGGCTCCCTGTTGAGC
>NW_027873452.1:0-249 GCF_054177405.1 Leptonychotes weddellii | reverse complement strand
GATTAATGGTCAGACCTGAGGATGCCTGGGTGGCTCAGTCGGTTAAGTGTCTGCCTTTGGCTCCAGTCATGATCCCAGGGTCCTGGGATCGAGCCCAACATTGGGCTCCCTGCTCAGTGGGGATTCTGCTTCTCTCTCTCCCTCTGCCTGCTGCTCCCCCTGCTAGAGTTCTCTCTCTTTCCCTGTGTCAAATAAATAAATAAAATCTTTTTTTTTTAAATATTTTATTTATTTATTTGACAGAGAGAG
>NW_027873451.1:0-249 GCF_054177405.1 Leptonychotes weddellii | reverse complement strand
GAGTGTTCTTCCCATACCTTTCTGAATTCTCCTTGGAGTCAAAGACAAGACAGTTTCTCCCTTTATGATCACCCAACGGGATCCAATAGGACCATTCCTTAAGACTATGGATCAGAAATGGGGATGGCAATGCTCCCACTTCAAACATTTTTATCTAATCACTGTCAGTTAAAAAGAAGCACCAGGGGCAGCCTGCAAAGGGCAATGACTTTTGTCCTCAATCTCATCTTGCTCAGTGGAAAGAACAAA
>NW_027873450.1:0-249 GCF_054177405.1 Leptonychotes weddellii | reverse complement strand
AATGTTTTTTATGGGAAATAATGTATATGGATCTATTTTATAAACTAGACAATGACTATGAACACAGGGATTAGATGCCCTATCATTGTCACTTTTGCATTCCCAGTGAGCTATGCGGTGCACAGAGGAGGTGCACAGTAAATATTCTCTCTGTTACACTAGAGTTCAGGACTAACCTGCTAGTAGACTCTTAATACCAATATAATAGCATACCATCAATAACAGCCTCAAATATAAGAATTCTTTTTT
>NW_027873449.1:0-249 GCF_054177405.1 Leptonychotes weddellii | reverse complement strand
GTCCATTCTCAATTCCAGCCCTTGGCTCCTGCATAAGTGGTTTCCAGTACTAGGGAAGATGGCTTATATTGGCACTACATCCTGTAGGTAACACTCTGTCCTCATAGGTTTTATCTCCTGATGGTGCCAAAAGTAAGCCTTCAGATGCCATTCAACAGTTCCAGGAGACTGACCTGAATATCATGAATGGTGTCATATCAAGAGCTCAGCAATGGTCTCTGCTATAGGCAGAGTGATAGCAGAGTACAG
>NW_027873448.1:0-249 GCF_054177405.1 Leptonychotes weddellii | reverse complement strand
AAAATCTTAAAAAAAAAAAAAAAGAATATTTAAAAATAAAAAAAAAAAATAAAGAAGTTTCAATGCCTAAACCCTACCTCAAACCATTTGAATTAAAATCTCTGATGGCTAGCCCTAGCATCTGTGCTTTTTAAAGGTCCCCAGGTGATTTGGACACATTTTGAGAGTTGAGATTTATAGACCTAGATCTTAGTAGGTGCTCAGTGAATGAGAGTTATTCATACTGATATCATTTACACTGGAAAGTAG
>NW_027873447.1:0-249 GCF_054177405.1 Leptonychotes weddellii | reverse complement strand
GTGTTATGCACAAACAATGAATCATGGAACACTACATCTAAAACTAATGATGTAATGTATGGGGATTTACATAACAATAAAAAAATTAAAAAAAAATTAGAATATAAACCATTGAGCATGTTGTGTGATAAACTGAGAATTTGGGGATGAATTAGGTATAGGGTTTAGTAATCTGGTAATCTAAGAAAAGAATGCTGGTCAGTAATTTGAAATAAAATGTCACTAGCAACAAATCTTTGTTGAGAACCT
>NW_027873446.1:0-249 GCF_054177405.1 Leptonychotes weddellii | reverse complement strand
TTGCAAATGGCAAGATTTCGGGTTTTTTGATGGCTGTATAATATTCCAGTGTGTGTGTGTGTGTGTGTGTGTGTGTGTGTGTGTGTGTGTATACCACATCTTCTTTATCCATTCATCTGTTGATGGTCAGTCACTTTCATTTAAACTTGTTAGAAGAACTGGTGAAACCTTCGAGGAGGCAATGTGGAAATATATGTCTTTATATATTGTGACAAGGCTGTGTCTCAGTTTCAACTGAAAATGGAAATA
>NW_027873445.1:0-1761 GCF_054177405.1 Leptonychotes weddellii | reverse complement strand
GAATGTATGGATGGTTTTTAGATGTCATTTGTTTCTCAAAGCGATCGAGAGCCCCGGAAGGGTTAAACCAGCAGTGCTGTTTGCAGGGCACTGTTCTGTGTTGCTTTTAGAGGCCGTTTAGCAGTATCTGTTGAACCTTTTACTGGGCCAACTCTGTCATTCAGTGATGCTGCTGGAGCTCCCCAGCGCAGATACTTGGCTCTTGTGCAAGAGTGTGTGTCCAAGGGGGTTCACTGCAGCAATGGGAGAGAGGACGATAGGGAACTGATGAAAGCGTCACTTGTTATGGTCATAATACGGAATATTACTGAGCTGTCCAAAAGGATGACCTGATACGTAAAATGTGATATGGTGTTAGGCGAAAAGACTCAGTTGCAGGACAGTATGAAGAGTGAAATGCTATTTTTGGTTAGAAGATATTCTATATTAATGTACATAGGGAGATACTTGATATAGGCATATACATAAAGTCCGGAAGACCATCCACCCTGCTGTTAATGGTGATTATCTCTGGGAGGTGCGATTGGAGATGTAAAATGAGGGGGACTTTCCTTTTTTTTACTGGGTACACTCCTATATTCTTCTAATATTCTGACAAAGACAATGTATTACCTTCTCAAATAAAAATAAACATTCAGCTGCTGGATGCTGAAGATGCATGTGTTGCTGGCGTTCCGTGAACATGTGTTGAAAGGATGAATGCCCTTGGCCACCTGTCCCCCATCACCTCCCTGCTCATATGTTTCGTTGGCAGCTGCCTGACCTTGCCCCCCCACCCCCTCTCCCCCTGGGTCTGGGTTTGTGCGGGCGGGTGTCCCCGGCTGGACACAGCACATCCTGGGCTGGGAGAACTGCGAGGTTTCAGCAGCCTCTCTGCAGCTGCTGGGGCAGCCTCCACCAGACGACAGCTGCCTGCTCGGATGTGCCGTCCCGGAGCCCGTTACCGGGCACGTGTACTTGTCCCGGCTGCCGTCCCGTGAGCAGGGGCCTCTGCCCAGCTGCCTTCCCCGTTGAGCCCCTCCAGCATCTGGCCATGCTTTCAGCTGTGACCTGCTCTGTGGTGCCTGTCTGTGGCTCGGAACAGCTAATGCTGGGACAAAAAAGGACAGTTGCCCCGCCGGCCCCTGCTTTGGGTCCCCAAGGTGCTGCCAGGACCAGCTGCTCGGTGGTGACTCCTGCAGCAGCTGGGGCTGGGAAGGGCCCCAGGGTTTGGCTGGGGAAATGGCCCAAGCTAACCTTCCAGCCGCCAGTGGGTTGGATGGGCTCCTTTGAAATGTTGGTGGGAGCCTCCAGTCCTGCACTCGGATTTTCCTTTGCCCCAACGGAATCACGGCTCCCCCCCCCCCCCATCGTCCCCCATCCCCGGCAAAGAGTTGCCCCCAGACAGACAAATGAACAAGGAGCCGGCACGACGATGAGACTCGGAGACAGCCACCTGCTCATTTTGGCGGTGCCCATTTGACAGTATAGTTTCCCTCCTGCGACCGCATGCTCATGCTGTGGTTTCATACTGGAATTTTATTTTTTATTTTTAAAAATTTATTATTTTTATTTTTTTTTAAGATTTTATTTATTTGACAGGGACAGCGAGAGAGGGAACACAAGCAGGGGGAGTGGGAGAGGGAGAAGCAGGCTTCCCGCGGAGCAGGGAGCCCGATGCGGGGCTCGATCCCAGGACCCCGGGATCATGACCTGAGCTGAAGTCAAGAGTCAGTTGCTTAACTGACTGAGCCACCCAGGCGCCCCTGACTGTTGGGGTTT
>NW_027873444.1:0-249 GCF_054177405.1 Leptonychotes weddellii | reverse complement strand
TGGGTATTGAGGAGGGCACGTTCTGCATGGAGCACTGGGTGTTATGCACAAACAATGAATCATGGAACACTTCATCTAGAACTAATGATGTAATGTATGGGGATTAACATAAGAATAAAAAAAATGAATAAAATGAAATAAAAAAAAAAAAAAGATTGCCCTAAATCTGCAGTCCAGTTCTACCACTTCCTGGCTATTTGAATTTGGACAAAGTACTTAATCTTTCAGAGCATCAGTTTTCTTATCAAT
>NW_027873443.1:0-249 GCF_054177405.1 Leptonychotes weddellii | reverse complement strand
TTTTCTGATGAGAGAGTTGTTGCTCTTCTTTTCTTCGATCTCCTGTTGAGTTTGTAGGTGTTCAGAATGGTTTGATCCCTATCCAGCTGAATTCCTGAGAGGAGACGAAATCCAGGTCTCCTACTCCTCCGCCATCTTGCTCTCTGAATACTGCTTCTTAGAGATGTGCATTACTATGATATTTTGGAACACCATTGTATCCTTCATTTTGCATTGATTCTATCTTCAAAATCTCAATTATTTTCTACA
>NW_027873442.1:0-249 GCF_054177405.1 Leptonychotes weddellii | reverse complement strand
TCCATGGATCTAACTTCATTTTTGTGTGTGTGAAATTTTATGGATCTAATTTCACATCAGTCTTCAGAAGCTGATACTTGTTCTGTTTATTTTTGCTTCCCTTGCTTGAACTTTTAGCTGTCTGGGGCTTATTTTTATTTGTCTTTCATGTCTGCCTGACAGCTCCTGTGGACAAGAAAATAACTCACTTCTATCCTATTTGTAGTTAGTTTAGAACTGTTTTAATGTGAGTGTATTTGCTTGCCTGGT
>NW_027873441.1:0-249 GCF_054177405.1 Leptonychotes weddellii | reverse complement strand
GATGACTACTGAAGTTGAATATCCTCTTCCAGTACCCTAGGACTTATATTAAAAAAAAAAAATCCCTCGGGGCGCCTGGGTGGTTCCGTTGGTTAAGTGTCTACCTTCGGCTCAGGTCATGATCTCAGGGTCCTGGGATCGAGCCCAGTGTCGGGCTCTGTGCTCAGTGGGGCGTCTGCTTCTCCCTCTCTCTCTGCACTCCCACCCCTGCTCGTGCTTTTTTTCTCTCTCTCTCTCAAATAAATAAAT
>NW_027873440.1:0-249 GCF_054177405.1 Leptonychotes weddellii | reverse complement strand
TGTGCATTTACCCCCAGGAATATTGTGTGGGTCCTCATGCAATGATTCTTGTCCAGTTACCTCTCAGTTCTGCCTCCGGGTGGACACCTAACAAGAGGGGTGGGAGGTTCCTGACGTTTACCTCTAAGGGACCTTATCTTTGGAGAGAATCCATTTGGTTCCTGGGATTTCTAGTTTATTTTGAGATTCAAAGACAGCAGGTCACTAAAATTCTGCCTGTTCAGAGGGGTGGAGGGGAGGGTCGGCTGA
>NW_027873439.1:0-249 GCF_054177405.1 Leptonychotes weddellii | reverse complement strand
CCTCATGAGGAAATGGGAGAGAAGCTGGCCCAAGGCCAACCTGCAAACACGATAGAAAGGTGGCCAGAGTCTGCTCTCCTGCCTCTCAGTTCTGGATCCTCTGAACTCTGGCCATTCTGTGGAGGTGAAAGGTGAGGCCCGGCATGCCTCGACAGTAATCACCAGGCTTATCCCAGTGCTTCCCTGTTGAGTGTTAACCGGGCCAGTCTCAGGAAAGAAATGGAAGTTAGTCTCATTTAGAAACTACTT
>NW_027873438.1:0-249 GCF_054177405.1 Leptonychotes weddellii | reverse complement strand
TCAGAGACTTCAGTACAGTGGGACATAAGCTTGATGTTTTCTGTACGTCATAGATTGCCCCTTAGATTCCTTCCCTGAAAAACAGCACATACTATCGCCAGGTCATGGTGGCTGAGATGTCTGGGATTTGTGAGGTACACGTTGCCTGAAATTCAGTTTTTAGTTTGAACATTGCCTCTTTAAAAAAAAAAAAAAAAAAAGCATTATTAAGACGGTCAGAGGCACCTGGGTGGCTCAGTGGTTAAGCGT
>NW_027873437.1:0-249 GCF_054177405.1 Leptonychotes weddellii | reverse complement strand
GGACCATGGAGAATGGAGAAATCCAAGGGGCTTTATTCCTCATTACCAGGCATGCCAGCATTGGCCCAGAGGCTGTACCAAGTCTGCTGAAGAGTCCTTGGAGTTGACATGCTAGGGAAAAAATGATGCCCTGCACAGTGAGGCAGAGCATGGGACCATGGGTGCAGGGGCACGATGCAGGAGTCCCCTTGTTCACTGCGTCCCAATCAAGTGTACCCAACCTGGCTTCCTCAAATACCTTCCTTTGAA
>NW_027873436.1:0-249 GCF_054177405.1 Leptonychotes weddellii | reverse complement strand
TGCAAATGGCAAGATCTCATTCCTTTTGATGGCTGCATAATATTCCATTGTATATATATACCACATCTTCTTTATCCATTCATCTAGACAGAGATTTCTGAAATAGGATGCAAAAAGCATGCACGACCTCATTAGTCATTAGGCAAATTTAAATTAAAACCTAATAACCTACAATTAGACACCCAACAGAGTAGTGAAAAACAATAAGACTTAGAATGCCAAATGTTAGTAAGATTGCAGAGCAACCAG
>NW_027873435.1:0-249 GCF_054177405.1 Leptonychotes weddellii | reverse complement strand
CCAATTTAACTGCCAGATAAAGGATAACACCAAATTAATCAGTGGGTTCGTTTCTTCTTCTTCTTTTTTTTTTTCTTTCTTTCTTTCTTTCTCTCTCTCTCTTTTGTTTTTTCTTAGCAGCTTAGGCAGCTGGTTTGAATCTTTAATCTCAATTTCTCATTCCAAAACTATTATTATTTTATCATGGGGCTTTGGGCAAGCGTTTTTTTTTTTTTTCTGTTCCTCAGTTATCTCTTCACTTAGGATGAA
>NW_027873434.1:0-1761 GCF_054177405.1 Leptonychotes weddellii | reverse complement strand
CCCCACCACTCCAGCAACCCTCAATTTGTTTCCTGACATTAAGAATTCCTCATATCAGTGAGATCATATGATACATGTCTTTCTCTGATTGACTTATTTCGCTTAGCATAATACCCTCCAGTTCCATCCACGTTGTTGAAATCTTGCCATTTGAGACAATGCCTTTCATCCTCACACTTGAACTCCTGGTACAATGCCTGGGACTCGTTCTTGAGAAAAGAACAAGTGGACAAAAGACTTAATTAAGGAAAAAAGAAACCGTCCCCAAATGTGCACATATTTTTGCCACATGATGCTACTTCTTAAAAGAGAATGAGATACTTTTAGTCAGGATGCTAACTTTGGACATTTTATATTGCTGAAAGAAAAAAAAGGTTTCTTTTCATCTGTAGATGCCTTCACATTATCCTATCAAGGTCACATTTTCCCTTTCCACATCACTCAGTGCTTTTTTGGTTTTATATTAGCTTTGTGCTGAAAATTGAAATTGAAATATTAGAACTCAGTCGGGGAGCACACTAATTTAATTAAATATTAAAAGCCAGCTGGTTTTATGTTATGTGGGCAAATTAGAGAATTAATGATTTGGTACACTTTCTTGTTCCTGTCAAGCTACAAGAACATGAAGAATAGCTCATTCTTACCCAGTTACAAAAGGTGAGATTGAAAAATTAGGTCTGCTTTATTAAAGTGTTTCCACCTAGAGTCTTTTGAGAATAGGGCAACTTACTTATTTATAAAATGCCTCAGAAGGCATAAGCCCTGGGCCAGTGTGAAAGAACCTGACAGACCTTAGTATTAGGCACCTCTAGTAAAGCCTCACCTGGGAAATCTTATCTGCTTGAGAATCTTGAAGTACTATCATTTTGTGCAGTCAGGTTTGGAGTCAACTGGGTGCCTGTTGATGTCAATTGACTCTGTAAGCTGATCCACTCCTGTATGACTTGAAAAATATTTTCTCAGAAACATGCAGTGTGAAATGAGGTAATGAGAGTAACATGAAGTTGGTAGAAGTGACTTTCGGTCATTAATAGTTATCTACCGTACTACAGATTTCCCAGGTTTCTTAGTCCTATGAGTCTACACACATACACACAGTGTACAACATAATAGAACAAGAGCAGAGATTGCTCTGTTTACCCCAAGGCCAGATGCCAGACTATGTGTCTAGTGGGCTTGGTTTTTAAATTTAGGATTGCTCTCTTATTCCATATCTTTTCCATTTTCCCCTTCCATTCTTTTCCTCTTGTCACCTTTTACACCAGAAAATTGAGCAGAGGGCTTTTTGAGAAGCTACACGTTAAAGGGGAAGATCCTGTAGAACTCAGAACAGGTCACTTACTCTCTTTCTCGGTTTTATTCCTTGACACAAAAATAATTGGACTAAATAATAATAAAAGTAATTATTATTGGATTAAATAGTAATTATTATTATTGGACATGATGTCATGTGTGCATTCTGTGTCATAAATTCTATGTCATAAATTCTATGACATGTGTCATGTGTGAATTATCGTCCAAGAATAAGTGGGGGTTTGCTTGATGGAATGAATGAGATTCCGGTGAATGGAGTGATATTGACATTCCAGACAGAGACAACCCCATGAGCAAAGGCACAAGGTGTGTTTGGAGAATGGGAAGGTACCTGGTGCAGCTGCAAAATTTAGTACTGGAGTGGGGCTGGACATTCAGTAGGAAGAGCTGAATCCCATTCTAAGGAGTTGTACATTATCCAATAGGCATTATACTGTAGGTAGGCAG
>NW_027873433.1:0-249 GCF_054177405.1 Leptonychotes weddellii | reverse complement strand
TGGAGCATCTGGGGTCCTCAGTCTCAGCTGAGACAGGAGCATGAGCAGAGAGCCCAGGGATGGGATGCCCAGGAACACACATGGGGAGGAGCAGGGTCGGGTGGAAGGTGCTGGAGCCATTGGGGAAGTAAATGTACTGGAAGTGAGCTCTGAGAGTGGGGACCCATGGCCAGAAATGTGGTTGTGTCAATACTCACCCAAAAATAATGTCCTGAGTACCTACTGCATGCCAGCCGCTGGATACAGAGA
>NW_027873432.1:0-249 GCF_054177405.1 Leptonychotes weddellii | reverse complement strand
TTACAGCATTGCTGTAAGTATTGTGAAAATTGACAGGTGTTCGGTGTTCAGCAGTGAAGAGACTGGGAAAGGAAATGCTAATATTGGATAAGGAGGAAAGAATATTCCAGGCCAAGGGAAAACCTTTTAGACTTGAAAGGTATCAAGTAACATGACATAATCTAGGAAGCTCAAGAAACCTGTTGCTGAGAGATCTTAATAGCCAGACTATCTGGGTTCAGATTCCACTCCACCATTGACTTGCTGTGA
>NW_027873431.1:0-249 GCF_054177405.1 Leptonychotes weddellii | reverse complement strand
GGGTCCTCAGAACACTCATATTAGTCCAGCATTTCCAGTTCCAGCTTATCGACAAGAGACCCAAGGATGTGAATAGGTTGGACTATTAATACTAAGTACATCTTATATTTATACATTTGTACTTTCTCAGGATTCTGTTTCACATCTTAATAATGGAATGTGTGATGCACATCATGGGCAATGCTGTGATCATTTACACATGTTAGAGTCATCAGAGCCTTTTAAAGACTACTCAGCTGGGTTCTTCAT
>NW_027873430.1:0-249 GCF_054177405.1 Leptonychotes weddellii | reverse complement strand
CCCCCTGTCCCTGTTGATGATGACTGTAGCTTTGGTTTGTTTCCCTCGGAGGCAGCACAGTCAACAAACACTAGAACATTTCAGCAAGACCAACAGACAAAGTAGCACGTTCCCATGACGGCTGTAGAGAAATGACGGCGTCGCCCTCACAGACAGCTGACAGGGGAGGGGTTGTATAAAAGTGTGTGGGCGAGCTCGCCGTCTGCCCTGAGGAAGGCAAGCCTGGGCCCCTCCCCAGCCCCACACAGG
>NW_027873429.1:0-249 GCF_054177405.1 Leptonychotes weddellii | reverse complement strand
ACACTACATCTAAAACTAATGATGTAATGTATGGGGATTAACATAAGAATAAAAAAAAAAAAAGAATTCCAACTGAAGTCATCAAAACAGGAACACTAAAACAAAATTTTAAAAATCTGTGAAAGATTCCAGTTACTCACACCAACAACTTCAAAACCAATAATTATCGTATTTAAAAAGGTGACATATAGAGAGAGACAGATGCAATCTTGTAACTGTACCCTGGGACACACAGAAAACCGGATCAAA
>NW_027873428.1:0-249 GCF_054177405.1 Leptonychotes weddellii | reverse complement strand
CCTCATGAGGAAATGGGAGAGAAGCTGGCCCAAGGCCAACCTGCAAACAAGATAGAAAGGTGGCCAGAGTCTGCTCTCCTGCCTCTCAGTTCTGGATCCTCTGAACTCTGGCCATTCTGTGGAGGTGAAAGGTGAGGCCCGGCATGCCTCGACAGTAATCACCAGGCTTATCCCAGTGCTTCCCTGTTGAGTGTTAACCGGGCCAGTCTCAGGAAAGAAATGGAAGTTAGTCTCATTTAGAAACTACTT
>NW_027873427.1:0-249 GCF_054177405.1 Leptonychotes weddellii | reverse complement strand
CAGAGAGAATCAGGATTGTGAAGGTGTAATTTCAAGTCTCTCAAATTTTACTCTATCTGTGTTCCTCCAGAATCATCTCTGTGATTACCTATAATAGCTTCGATGTGTGTACTTGTCACAGGATGAACTACGCACATGCAGAGTGTGGGATATGATAAACACTGGTGTCAAAATCAATATTATGGAGAGTGAGCACATCCGTTCTCCCTAAAATGTCCTGTACTTATCTTGGAATTCCTCCGCCCTCTT
>NW_027873426.1:0-249 GCF_054177405.1 Leptonychotes weddellii | reverse complement strand
CATTCTCTCTCTCTCAAATAAATAAATAAAATCTTTAAAAAAAAAAAAATAAATAAAATCCCCCAATGGCTTCTTATATATGAAGAAGAAAATGCAAATTCTTCATCAAGCGTTTGCCTACTTTTTTATATATTTATATTTTTTATTTATTTATTTGATGGAGAGAGAGATAGCAAAAGCAGGAACACAAGCAGGGGAAGTGGGAGAGGGAGAAGCAGGCTTCCCACTGAGCAGGGAGCCTGATGTGGG
>NW_027873425.1:0-249 GCF_054177405.1 Leptonychotes weddellii | reverse complement strand
AATATCTGATTATGGACTGGAAGTTAGGTATTAGAGAATTATTGCCCATTTTCTTATGTGTGATCCTTCTTTTTATGGCATGCATGCTGAGGTATGTAGGGCTGGAGCATCATGATGTCAACACTTATTTTCAAAAGGTTTTACAAAAAAATATACACACAGGCACACACATGCCTATATGTAAGCAAAACAAATATGACAAAATGTTAACAACTGTTAGATCTAGATATTCAGTATTTGGGTGATCAT
>NW_027873424.1:0-249 GCF_054177405.1 Leptonychotes weddellii | reverse complement strand
GGGTTAGCCTGGTGGTGGGTATTAAGGAGGGCACGTACTGCATGGAGCACTGGGTTTTATACGCAAACAATGAATAATGGAACACTACATCAAAAACTAATGATGTAATGTATGGTGATTAACATAACATAATAAAAAAAAACCTAAAGATAAAAAGATTTTATTTATTTATTTGAGAGAGAGACAGAGAGAGTGAGAGAGAGAGAGCACGAGTAGGGTGAGGGGCAGAGGGAGAAGCAGACTCCCCGC
>NW_027873423.1:0-1761 GCF_054177405.1 Leptonychotes weddellii | reverse complement strand
CATGATCCCGGGGTCCTGGGATCGAGCCCCGCATCGGGCTCCCTGCTCCTTGGGAGACTGCTTCTCCCTCTCCCCCTCCCCCTGCTTGTGTTCCCTCTCTCACTGTCTCTCTCTCTCTCTGTTGAAAAATAAATAAAATCTTTAAAAAAAAAAAAAAAAGAATTGGATTTCCAAGAGTGGAATTACTGAGTCCTTGGTAATAAAAACTCAAAAAAGCACATTTTAAGATATCAGTGGCACACTGTTTGCTTGTGTGTGTGTTTTTGTGTAAGCTGGGAACTTGTTTTGGTGTTTTTTTTTTTTAAGATTTTATTTATTTATTTGACAGAGAGAGACAGCAAGAGAGGGAACACAAGCAGGGGGAGTGGGAGAGGGAGAAGCAGGCTTCCCGCAGAGCAGGGAGCCCGATGCGGGGCTCGATCCCAGGACCCCGGGATCATGACCTGAGCCGAAGGCAGACGCTTAATGACTGAGCCACCCAGGCGCCCCTGGGAACTTGTTTTGGGAGCACATAAATCTAACCTTTTTCATCTGGATTCCACGACAGAGTGATAATGTCTCACTCCTGCCTCTTGAACAACTGGGCTTGGGTTCAGTCTGTGATAATGAGTCTAGCTCTAGGAGATGCCTGGAGACATTGCTGTGAGGAAGTGCCCGCTCCCAACCTGGGATTTTTGTCCTTCTAAGGCTTGGTCATCAGCATCATCCCTGACAAAGTGGGTCTTGGCACGTGCTCACCCCTGCGGTCATTTATGCCAACAGGGCTGGTTTATGGAAATAGAACGGTGCCGATTTTAGCTGTTTCTCGATGGGGTAGATTACATGCAAACATCTCCACATATCTACATTGTGCAGTAAGAAAGTAACAGTGACTGAGTCACTGTCATTTGATTTCTGTCTCTTCATTTTTCACACCAGTCAGAAAGCAAAAGTGGGACAAAGATTTGGGTGGGGTTTTTTTGGTGCACCTCTTTAAAAAAAAAAAAAAGATTTATTTATTTATTTTTAGAGAGGGAGAAAGAGTGGGAGGGGCAGAGGGAGAGAAAGTCTTAAGCAGACTCTGCACTGAGTGCAGAGCCCAATGCAGGGCTTGATCTCAAGACCCTCAGATCACGACCTGAGCCAAAAGCAAGAGTCAGAAGCTCAACCAACTGT
This sequence comes from Leptonychotes weddellii, assembly GCF_054177405.1. Lineage (NCBI taxonomy): Eukaryota > Metazoa > Chordata > Mammalia > Carnivora > Phocidae > Leptonychotes > Leptonychotes weddellii. Next base: position 606 of record NW_027873423.1, on the reverse strand, counting down.
GCCACCCATGCATCCCAAGGTGCATCTTTTTGGGTAAGTTTTATTTGTTTAAGTAATCTCTACCCCCAGTGTGGGGCTCAAACTCATGTCCCCAAGATCAAGAGTCGCATGCCCTAGGGGCACCGGCGTGGCTCAGTCGGTTGGGCGTTGGACTCTTGGTTTTGGCTCACATCATGGTGTTGGGGTGGTTGGATCAAGCCCTGAGTGGGGCTCCATGCTGAGCACGGAGTCTGCTTGAGGATTCTCTCTCTCCCTCTCCCTCTGCTCCTCCCCTCACTTCCGCATGCGTGCGTGCACACGCTCTCTCTCAAATAAAATAAATAAATCTTAAAAAAAAAAGTCACATGCTCTTCCGACTGAGGCAGCCAGCCCCCCCGCCCCCCACCCCCGTGCACTTTTTTCTAAGTGTACAATTTCGGTAGTTTTAAACTTTTTTTTTTTTAAAGATTTTATTTATTTATTTATTTGAGAGAGAGAGAGAGAGTGAGAGAGAGAGCGCAAGAGGGAGTAGGGTTAGAGGGAGAACCAGACTCCCCGCCGAGCAGGGAGCCCGATGCGGGACCCGATCCCGGGACTCCAGGATCATGACCTGAGCCGAAGGCAGTC
>NW_027873422.1:0-249 GCF_054177405.1 Leptonychotes weddellii | reverse complement strand
AGAGCTGATGGCATTAAACGTTCAGGCTCTTGTCAGGCAGTTGTTAAACGCAGCTACAATTAAACATTACACTATGTTAACTTACCATGAGATAAATTACATTTAAAAAAGGGAATAAACAGGGGCGCCTGGGTGGCTCAGTCGGTTAAGCGACTGCCTTCGGCTCAGGTCATGATCCTGGAGTCCCGGGATCGAGTCCTGCATCGGGCTCCCTGCTCGGCAGGGAGTCTGCTTCTCCCTCTGACCCTC
>NW_027873421.1:0-249 GCF_054177405.1 Leptonychotes weddellii | reverse complement strand
CATCAGTCTGAACAAATAATCAACCAGAGAGTTAGCCTCACGGATGTTCATCATGGTGTTGTTTATAGTCGCAAAAGAATGGAAACGACCTAATAGCCATTAATTGAGGATTGCCTAAAAAATTGCGGTGCATCAGTCGAATAAAATACCATGTAGCTGTTAATGTGTTAAAAGAGTATTTAATAAAAGGGAGAGATAGTCACGGTAGACTACTAGGTGAAGAAAGCAAGCTATTTATTAAAAAGCAAG
>NW_027873420.1:0-249 GCF_054177405.1 Leptonychotes weddellii | reverse complement strand
AGCATGACAAGAGATAATGGTGGGAACTGTGTATCATCTAATATGATCAGAATTGAATAATTTTTGCTTCAGGACAATTTAAAAGTAACTTTTAAAAAGAGGTACAAAATATCTTCTCCCATTCGGTCGGTTGTCTTTTGGTTTTGTTGATTGTTTCCTTTGCTTTGCAAAAGCTTTTTATCTTGATGAAGTCCCAATAATTCATTTTTGCCCTTGCTTCCCTTGCCTTTGGCGATGTTTCTAGGAAGA
>NW_027873419.1:0-249 GCF_054177405.1 Leptonychotes weddellii | reverse complement strand
AGGTCCTCGAGAAGCAGCATGAAGGCTCCCAAGGGTCAGGGAAGTGATGCGGAAGTGGGAGGAGGGTGCAGAGGGCTGGGGGAGGGTGCTGTAGAAACAATTTTCTATAATTTGCAATGCCTCCTTCAGGACCCAGTTGGCACACGTCACAAAACATGTGTAAATTAATGTGGGAGTTTATAATTTTTCTGTTGGTAGAATCTAATGACCTATTTTTTTTTTAAAGTGATTTTGGACCTAGAGAGAACA
>NW_027873418.1:0-249 GCF_054177405.1 Leptonychotes weddellii | reverse complement strand
GACCTGAGCCGAAGGCAGTCGCTTAACCAACTGAGCCACCCAGGCGCCCCCCTTCCCCTGGTTCTTACGTCCTTAGTTCTTGCAGTGGCCAAAGATCTTCCTAGGTGGATAATAATATGTGCTGTGGCAAATGCGCACCTAGACATGTTTTTTTATAGCTATGAGTACATTGTCTTAACGTGTAACAATAGTGTAAAGGATGGAAAATAAAGAAGGGCTGCATGAGGAAGTCCAGACTAAACAAATAAA
>NW_027873417.1:0-249 GCF_054177405.1 Leptonychotes weddellii | reverse complement strand
CAATGGACTCTGAAAACAAACTGAGGGTTCTAGAGGGGAGGGGGGTGGGAGGATGGGTTAGCCTGGTGATGGGTATTAAAGAGGGCACGTTCTGCATGGAGCACTGGGTGTTATACACAAACAATGAATCAAAAACTAATGATGTACTGTATGGTGATTAACATAACAATAAAATATTTTTTAAAAAAAGAATCATTTATTCAATATTTTTTTCAAAAACTGTTCAATTTATTTTGGAGAATCAAGAAA
>NW_027873416.1:0-249 GCF_054177405.1 Leptonychotes weddellii | reverse complement strand
TTTTTTTTTCTTTCTTTCTTTTTTTTTTTTTTAGCTATTTGGTTATACTGCAACCTCAGCTTTCAGATGGGTTGAAGGAAAGTTATGCACTTGCTGCTCATCCAAACTAACATTGTGAGACTGAGAGTGATGTTCTTTCCAACTTTTTACATTCCAGGCAGAGGTCACTATCCTCATTATCATTAATCTTCAAATTTAGGTAGCACATAATCTAGGTAAAATTAATATCTAATATGGGCAACTCTTTTT
>NW_027873415.1:0-249 GCF_054177405.1 Leptonychotes weddellii | reverse complement strand
AGACTCCCCGCTGAGCAGGGAGCCCGATGTGGGGCTCGATCCCAGGACCTGATCATGACCTGAGCCGAAGGCAGACGCTTAATGACTGAGCCACCCAGGCGCCCCTCAAGTCAGTGTTTTACTTGGTAAACATGTCTGAGACCATGCATCCCTGGCTGCTAAGCACCATGGCGGACAGGGCTAGAAAGGTAACAGCTTTATTTTGAGCAGGGGGCAAAGACAAGGCAGCACTTTACAGCTACATTGTAA
>NW_027873414.1:0-249 GCF_054177405.1 Leptonychotes weddellii | reverse complement strand
TCCCCTAGGATGTGAACTGCACAGGACTAAGGCACATGTCCCACAATGCGTAGTGCCCGGCGCACAGTAGGTCTTCAATGAACACAAAAATGAGGAAGCAGGGTGGCTAGGGACACCGCTGGCAGGAGCAGGTAGATGAGTGAGAGGGACATGATCAGCTAGCCCTTTGGAAGCCCACTCTGGCTGCAGGGGAGGGCTGAGGGGCAAGAAAGAAGGCACGGGAAGCAGGCAAGAGGCGGCAGCAGTTGT
>NW_027873413.1:0-1761 GCF_054177405.1 Leptonychotes weddellii | reverse complement strand
TCTCTGTTTGCACAATTTTAACCCTATTGCTTTTCAGGTGAGTTTTTTACTTATTGAGTGAAGTTAGAACCATTTGACCTAGATCAGGTGGTTTCTTGAAGCATTTATTCATATATAAGAATCAGTGAAATTGTCTAAATTTTAATTATTCATATTTTCAAATTTGTGTGTCTAAACTTAAGCATGCATATCTTCTAATTAACAGAGGAAACTTTGCTCCCGTTAGTTTTTATTAGGATCTAGGGCAGGGTTTAGCAAACATTTTCTGTAAAGGATCAGGTATTTAAGGCCAAAGTTGCTCAAACTCAGCACTACTGACACTTTGTACAAGATAATTGTTTGTTGAAGGGATTGTGTTGTTCATTGTAGGATATTTAGCAACGTTCTGATCTCTTCCAATAAGACCCCAGCAGTATCCACTTTATCCTTGTCACACCCAAAAATGTCTCCAGACTTTGTGTCAATTGCCCTCTGGGCCCAGGAGCAAATTCAACCCCAGTTAACAACTATTGTTTTAGAATTCACAGGTCATCCATTCTCTGTTGTAAATATGAAAGCAGTCACAGATAAAATGCAAATGAATGAGCCAAGCTGTATTTCAGTAAAAGTTTATTTATGGACACCAAAATTTGAATGTCATATAATTTTCACATGTCATGAAGAGTTCTTTTTTTCAACTATTTAAAAATTTTAAAACCATTCTTAGCTCATAGGGTGGCCAAAAGCATTCTTAGCTCATAGGGTGGCCAAAAGCATTCTTAGCTCATAGGGTGGCCAAAAGGAATAGGCCCTCCTTGCCAATCCCTGATCTACAGGAAAAAAATGATAAACAAGATTAGTCTCAAAAAAAAATAAATAAATAAAGGAAAATAACTCTATTGAAAAAAAATAGTCTTTGCTTCAAGGAGCTTCTGATCTACAATAACGAATGTTTATTTCTTCACTTGATAAACGCTGTCAAGAAGGTACGTAAAAGGAGTGATGGTAGCAGCACCAAGGAATATGGTATGGTCTACAGTGAAGGCTGCACAGAGAAGGGATTAAACCATCTTTGATTGGTGAACACAGGTTCACCAGGGAACCCAGGTGAGATATGTATATGTGAACATGGATGTTACATATAATATAATACAACAAAAGCACAAGATAGAAAAGTACTTGAGGAAGCCTAAAGCCTCATTTCTGATGTACTGAGAGATTGAAGAGATGTGATTATAATTATTATACTGTGATTCAATAAGCCAGATGGATATCCAGAACTACTCCTAATATACAAATTGACCCAATTTTAGCTTTTGCTTCCATCTTTGAATGATCTGTGGCTGTGCTATATGTCTAAAATGTGTTTTTCCCACCTAAAAATATTGAGGAACATAGATCTCACACAGAATATAATGTGATCATCAATTGATATCAATAATCATCAATAATCATCGATTGATGATGGCATGCATGGGAATGTGATGAGGAATAAGAGCTTATTAAATTGTAATTTTGTGATGTCATATTTTTATTTATCATAAAGGAGCAACATCCAAGGATAAGATAGTCTTCTTTCAACCCTCCTGTCTCCATTCTGTTGTTGGTTGGGTGGTGGTGGTAGGAGTTGTTTTCTCATGATTTTGAGGTTTGCATATGTAGCAGCAGATCTTATGCACAGTTTTGCAACAAGTAGTTGCTTCTGTGCTGGGGACGTCACAGCAAAATCAATAATACATGCAGCAGGCTTATAGACCACCTCATTCATCAGAAAGAATTGGA
>NW_027873412.1:0-249 GCF_054177405.1 Leptonychotes weddellii | reverse complement strand
CTGTAGGGGATAGGGTAAAGTGAATTGATACACAAATATTTTATTTCTGGTAAGTGTTTCATTAAGAACATAATAGTTAATATTCTGGTCATTTTTTTTCTTTTTAACATTGTTTTTACTTTCTGGAGAAATGTGGATGCTCTCAACAAGATTTTTAAGTCAATCCAACCGATAACTTATCTGCTGAAGATCCGAAGATGGATTTTCACTGTAATTACTTGTATTATGATTCTCTTCATTTGCTTCCTG
>NW_027873411.1:0-249 GCF_054177405.1 Leptonychotes weddellii | reverse complement strand
GTGATGCATGTCGTTGTACTGGTTTGTGATTTAATGTAGTTCTGACATTTTGTTTCCCAAATTCCCTCTCAATTAAGTTTGAAAGGGAGCAAAAACAGAAATTGCTTGTGCCTGCTAGATTGTTTTTGGCCCCTCTACATCACTTTCTCTGTACAGAGGTGTAGCCCTCTCACTCAGACATTCACAATACAAAAAAGATCCAGGGGTACTAGGACAGGGATGCAATTGATGTATGGAGGTTCTTGCATG
>NW_027873410.1:0-249 GCF_054177405.1 Leptonychotes weddellii | reverse complement strand
TTAAGCACAGTCCTATGGTATTTAAATTTAGCATAAAAGCACTTTTATCAATTATTTAAGAATAAATATCTCAAAGATACGGAACAACAAAATCTTACTAAGAGTTGACCGTGAAGATGCCTTCTGCATTACTGCTGCACTAAATAAGAAACCCTGAACCTTACAAACAATTGGTGAGGCCTTGACTGTATTCAGAATGCCTTCTGACTTACGACTGAAAAAGTGTCAATTTTCCTCTTATAAGGACAA
>NW_027873409.1:0-249 GCF_054177405.1 Leptonychotes weddellii | reverse complement strand
CCACTGAGACTCACCCCGGGGACGTTTGGAACACCAGGAACGAGGGCGCATAATGAGATACGCGCATCAGTGCCGTCGCCAGGGAGACCATAGTTCTGGGATTCATCAGAGCGCCAGGGAAGGGGTCAGAGGGGCCGAGGCTTGGAGATACGCGCCTGCCCTCAGGAGTCTATGTCTGCCGCTGGATTGTCGGGTGCGCGTCCTGTACCACCTCCCAGAGCCCCAGCCTCAGGGCAGGAAGTTCCCCTC
>NW_027873408.1:0-249 GCF_054177405.1 Leptonychotes weddellii | reverse complement strand
TGGCAGAATAGAACTGGGGATTGCTGTGTAGCTCCTGTGGAGGACAGACGGAATTGCCCTTTTGACCAAGAAGAAGCTCCTTGAGCTACAGTGACCGTAGTTTCCCATGCCCCAAGACTGGACTTACGGGGACATAGATATAGAATATATGTGAAATCAGGGCTGTCCCAGACAAGCTGGCATATGGATTCAGCCTGTCACATTTCTCATTTCTTCTTGCAGCCCATGTAAGCCAGAGTCCGGGAGAAC
>NW_027873407.1:0-249 GCF_054177405.1 Leptonychotes weddellii | reverse complement strand
GCCTGGTGGTGGGTATTGAGGAGGGCACGTTCTGAATGGAGCACTGGGTGTTATGCACAAACAATGAATCATGGAACACTTCATCTAAAACTAATGATGTAATGTATGGGGACTAACATAAGAATAAAAATAAATAAATATAAAAAAAAAATTTGAAGAATTTCTCAAGCAGGGAATAAGACAAAATTCATAAAATATGCAAAATATTTTAATGCATTGGATTAAACTAAGAAGGCCATTATCTGACTG
>NW_027873406.1:0-249 GCF_054177405.1 Leptonychotes weddellii | reverse complement strand
TACCACTGTCAAAACTCGTAGAATTGAGTTAAAACAGATGGAGTTTATACGGAGTTTATATTACTAATTTATCCCTCAATAAAGTTAGTAAGGAAAAATAAATACAGAGGTTTCACCCAAAGAAGCTACACATCTCACTGAATTTAACCAAGACAAAAGTTCTATGCACTGTTTTGCCTTTCTTTCTTTTTTTTTTTTTAAAGATTTTTTTTATTTTTATTTATTTGAGAGAGAATGAGACAGAGGGCA
>NW_027873405.1:0-249 GCF_054177405.1 Leptonychotes weddellii | reverse complement strand
CATTCTCTCTCTCTCAAATAAATAAATAAAATCTTTAAAAAAAAAAAAAAAAAAACGAAATTAAAGAAACATAACCTCGATGTGCCTTCTTTGGAGCGCCGGGGCTACTCATCAGTTACGTGCAGCCCCAGGTGAACTGACCGCAGCGGGCCTACTCCGCGGCCCTCCCCGGCCTGCGTCACAGGCCTGGGTCTCAACAGGGAGAAGTGTATTGCTGCGGAAAGAACATCGGTTGGGAGAGAGGGAGAC
>NW_027873404.1:0-249 GCF_054177405.1 Leptonychotes weddellii | reverse complement strand
GGGCCCAGCACGGCTGGCTGGCACTGGAGTGGGCACCAGAGTGGCCGGCGAGGGGCTACTGAGAGACGTCAGGAAGCAGCCACCCCTGGGCCATTCGCACTTGGGGGAAGGAAAGGGAGACCAGGGCTTACTTACCTGGGGACCTGGGGGCAGAGCAGAGGGAGTGTTACCAGAACTTGAGCACAGGTTTATTTATTTTATTTATTTATTTATTTATTTTTTATTATTTTTTAAAGATTTTATTTATTT
>NW_027873403.1:0-1761 GCF_054177405.1 Leptonychotes weddellii | reverse complement strand
CGGGATCGAGTCCCGCATCGGGCTCCCTGCTCGGCGGGGAGTCTGCTTCTCCCTCTGACCCTCCCCCCTCTCATGTGCTTTCTCTCTCTCATTCTCTCTCTCTCAAATAAATAAATAAAATCTTAAAAAAAAAAAAAAAATTCCAGTGTCAGGATTCTTACAGATATTAAAAGGCTAATAAGTGCTTATTATGAGCAACTTAGATGAAAAAGACAGATGTCTTTGAAAGACAAACTAAGGGGGCACCTGGGTTGGCTCAGTCAGTTAAGCAGCCAACTCTTGATTTTGGCTCAGGTCATGATCTCAAGGTCCTGGGACTGAGCCCTGTGTTGGGTTCCTTGCTCAGCCAGGAGTCTGCTTGAGATTCTCTCTCCTTCCGCCCTTCCCCCCCCCACTCTTACACTCAATCTCTCTCTCTCTCTCTAAAAAGATCTTTTAAAAAAAATGGAAATTAGAAAATACTTGGGAAAAAAAAGGAAAGACAAACTGAGGAAAAAAACAAATTGGGAAGAAATAGAAATTTGAGTAGTCATACAATCTACTAAAGAAATTTAATTGGCAATTCAGAATTTTCTACAAAGAATTCCATTATGTTGCTGGACACAGGAACCACTGTGTTAGGCTGTGAGGTCTGTGAGGGCAAAGAATAACTTTCAAACCTCCTTATTATCTGCATGTGACATAACATTCTTGGTAAATGTTTGTTAAATAGAATTGTCTGGATGACATGGTACTAAGTAGAGAAATTTCTTCCCTTGAGAAACCTGACAATTTTTTACCTTTCTTTGGTAAGGAATCTTGGATCTTCTAGTTCATTTCAGAAAATGTATACACCCTACTGAAATGAAAGCACTTTAATTTCTTGTGTTTGTGAAGCTCTATGATTAGAAAGGCCTCAGGGTTTCCTTGGTTGAACATATAAATCATGTTGGGTGTAAGTGTGGGCTGTGTTGCTCCCAGACATGGTACTTTAACCTAAAACCATAAATCTTGCAGTCTTATGAGTTAAACCAAAAGTAACATTGATCCTCTCCTTAGCAATGGCAATTCGGGTTGGGGTGGGGGAGGGGGGATTGTGGGAGGGCAATGTGTATGTGTTTCCTGACATTACAGTTCTGTTGAACACGGTGTTGCCCATTTTTTAAAAAATACTTTATTTATTTATTTTGGTGGGGAGGGGCAGGGAGAGACAGAGAGAGAATCAGCGTGGAGCCCCATGTGGGGCTCAGTCTCATGACCCTGACATCATGACCCAAGCAGAAATCAAGAGTCAGAGGCTTAACCTACTGAGCCACCCAGGTGCCCCTGTGTTGCCCATTCGTAAAGAAAGAATCAAATTGTAGCACAGTCCAGTTGCTGCTAAAAATTCATGAGTTTGATCTTGCATGAGGCATTATTCAGCTAACAGTTGAAAATCCTCCAAAGTCAACAGCATTTAGGAAGCTATTAGAAACCTTACTAGAAAGTCAGATAGCAACTCTGCACAATAAATTAGCTTAACCTGCAGAAGAAGATGGTACAGCAGCTGAAAATAAGTCTCCTTTGTATTGGGTGGCAACTCTTCCTGGGTGGAAAGTTTTGTTTATTTGAAGAAACTTGAAATGACTGTACTGATATTTATTGGACTGTTATAGAAGTTATGTTCCTTAACAATACCAACCACTACAACATGTTAAATAGCTTAATTACATATCAAAGTCACCTTTTTCTTTTTAGATTTTATTTGAGAGAGGGAGCTCATGGGGCGGGGGGGGGGGGGGG
>NW_027873402.1:0-249 GCF_054177405.1 Leptonychotes weddellii | reverse complement strand
TTTGAGATAATATGGTTAGGAATGTGATCTCGATAAGATGACATTTTTTAAAAATTTTTTTATTGTTATGTTAATCACCATACATTACATCATTAGTTTTAGATGTAGTGTTCCATGATTCATTGTTTGTGCATAACACCCAGTGCTCCATGCAGAATGTGCCCTCTTTAATACCCATCACCAGGCTAACCCATCCTCCTTCCCCCCTCCCCTCTAGAACCCTCAGTTTGTTTTTCAGAGTCCATTGTC
>NW_027873401.1:0-249 GCF_054177405.1 Leptonychotes weddellii | reverse complement strand
TGGAGCACTGGGTGTTATGCACAAACAATGAATCATGGAACACTACATCTAAAACTAATGATGTAATGTATGGGGATTAACATAACAATAAAAAAAAACCGCACCTGACTTGTATAAGTGAGCTTCCCTTTCAGTATCGTACAACATTCCCCCAGTGACATGACCTGTCTTTGCACGCGTTAGCCCTGGACGCAACACGAGCCAGCACGGCGCTGGTCCAGCGACATCGGAGGGCCTCTCCTGCACCAG
>NW_027873400.1:0-249 GCF_054177405.1 Leptonychotes weddellii | reverse complement strand
CTTGCTGGGTGGGGGGGGGGGTTGGTTGGCGGGGAGAGTTATAAGAATTTAAACCAGCAAGTAAGGGGTGATGATTGTGGGGGTGTCCTCCATGTCTTTGTAGATGGAAAACCACTGGAGTTTTGAGCAGGAGTGATATGTTCTAGTACTTTAATGGAATGTGGTGATTGCTTTCAGAATTGTCTGAAAGGGACAAGGGAAAATGCAGGAGACCAGGTAGGAGGTTGTTGCAATGATCCAGGCAAAGGG
>NW_027873399.1:0-249 GCF_054177405.1 Leptonychotes weddellii | reverse complement strand
CATTAATGTTCATAGCAGTGTTTATAATAGCCAAAAAGTGAAAACAACAGAATGTTCACCAGCTGATGAATGAATTAACAAATGTGGTATATCCATACAATGGAATATCATTCTGTCATAAAAATGAATGAAGTTCTGATATATGCTATAATGTAGGTGAACCTTGAAAACATTACACTAGGTGAAAGAAGCCAGACACGAATGGCTACATACTGTATGGGGAGTAACTGCTAAGGGATCTGGGATTTC
>NW_027873398.1:0-249 GCF_054177405.1 Leptonychotes weddellii | reverse complement strand
CAGAATAGAAGGAGAGATAAAGAGTTTCCCAGATGGAGAAAAATTAAAGGAGTTCATGACCAGTAACCAGCACTGCAAGAAATATTAAAGGAGACTCTTTGAATGCAAAGGAGAGGCCAAAAGTGACAAAGACAAGGAAGGATCAGAGAAAATCTCCAGAAACAATGACAAAACAAGTAATAAAATTGTACTAAATACATATCTATCAATAATCTTTTAATGTAAATGGACTGAATGCTTCAACAAAAG
>NW_027873397.1:0-249 GCF_054177405.1 Leptonychotes weddellii | reverse complement strand
GCCGGGTGGTGGGTATTGAGGAGGGCACGTTCTGCATGGAGCACTGGGTTTTATGCACAAACAATGAATCATGGAACACTTCATCTAAAACTAATGATGTAATGTATGGGGACTAACATAAGAATAAAAATAAATAAATATAAAAAAAAAATTTGAAGAATTTCTCAAGCAGGGAATAAGACAAAATTCATAAAATATGCAAAATATTTTAATGCATTGGATTAAACTAAGAAGGCCATTATCTGACTG
>NW_027873396.1:0-249 GCF_054177405.1 Leptonychotes weddellii | reverse complement strand
CCTCCAGTGCAGTTAATCTGGGAGCTGAGAGAGAGGACAGTGGGGGGGGGGGGGTGGAGAGGAGGGGACTGGCGGGCACTGGGAGTCCTGATTGCTTTGAAGTGTGATTCTCTCCCGAAGCAGCTCCCTCACCTGTCCCCCTTTCCTCACCCCCACCCAATCTCCAGACCAGGCTGTTCTTGCAAGACCAGATCTTTTAAAGGCCTGGCCACAGACACCGCAACGATGAGAATCCCAATAATCCCAGCA
>NW_027873395.1:0-249 GCF_054177405.1 Leptonychotes weddellii | reverse complement strand
CTCCACCCTGGGCATGGAGCCTACTTAAAAAACAAAAACAAAAACCTCAGTGACAGGAACCATGCCATTGTATTATTCTGTGCTCCATATATGGGCTGAAATGAGGTCTGTCTCATGAATATTTGCTATATGAGAGAAAAAATTAAACTATCAAATTAATCTTTAAATTGCAGGGCTTATCAAGATGTCCATCGACAGACGAATGGATAAAGAAGAGGTGGTATATATATACCATGGAATATTATGCAG
>NW_027873394.1:0-249 GCF_054177405.1 Leptonychotes weddellii | reverse complement strand
TTATCCCTAATATCCAACAGTGAACTGATTGATGGTTAAGTACTTATCAGTGCGGACCGTGAGGGACTTAACCCCCTAATCCCAAACATTCCCAATAGCTCTCTAAAAATAAGCCAGATAAAAATAATGGTCTGTAAAAACATTGTCCTTGACACAAGAGATGTTCCCAGTCTCTTTCCAACTGCACTGCCTATCTGAAGACAGACATTCAGGAGCTTCTAATGAGAATTAGTGAAGGCCTCTTGTGGG
>NW_027873393.1:0-249 GCF_054177405.1 Leptonychotes weddellii | reverse complement strand
CATCACATCTTCTGAAATCACATCCTCCACTTTTAGCAATTTAGGGAACTCTCTTGCAACTTTTCCCCGTATCCTGTTACAGCTGCATGTGTCAGCTACTCCCTCCATCCATGATAAGCTGACTGCACCAGAATAAACATCTAGACACAGTTGGGAGCTTAAACATGTTTTCTGCTCATCACAGGCATTGCCTTCACCACGGTCTCCGAACTTAAAAATACTTTATATGGAGTTAATGTTACTCCACCA
>NW_027873392.1:0-1761 GCF_054177405.1 Leptonychotes weddellii | reverse complement strand
TTCCTTCCAGATCAAACCTTTCATTACCAACATCATTGTCTGGAAGTGTTCTGCCCAATAATTTTGAAATACAATTTCCTGCTCTCATCTTCATTTTAAAAGATACGCACATGTATTGCTTCAATTGTCGACGTATTTTTTCGAGTTAGAAAAATAAAACACACAGTGTACTTAATATATCTGAAGAAAATATTCAGTACTATTATACATGCTTAGATTTTTTTTATAGTTTCAGGGTGCCTCAAACATTGCTTAAAATTTAGGTGGCGGCAAATGCTTTTCACATGCTGATTTAAATCTCACATACGCGTGCACGCGCGCGCGCGCACACACACACACACAATAGTGTGCCCGCATGCTGATATTTTAATGTAGATAGTAATCCTCTAAAGAGATAAATACTCAGTGATTGTCTTGGACATCCAGCAATGCCAGTGAGGAAAATAGAGATGGGAGATAGAAAACTGGAAGTTTGAGTCACATATTTCAATCACAAGTCTTTTTTTCCAGATTCATATTTACATCTGTGCTTCAGAATTGGATAACAAACATTTATGGTCCCAGTATTTGAGATTTCCTGAAAGTAGGTACAGTGATGCATTTTTGAGCTACCTCTTAATTTTAGAATTCGGTAGCATGTACTTCAAGTATCAATTTGATGGTAATAGAATGTCATCAGAAAAATCAGAAGAAATTTGTACCTCTGAGGTTCCCCCGGTATACAGTGAGTTTCAATAAATTGGATAGCCATCCCCAGGTGTCATTTCTCATCACCAAAATAATAAACCCTGTGCCCTATGAACCCTAATGGAAAGTCTAAATTATATTTCTTTGTTTTTAAAAAAATATTTTATTTATTTATTTGAGAGAGAGGAGAGGGAGCACAAGTGGGGGGTGGGGAGGCAGAGGGAAAGGGAGAAGCAGACTCCCCGCTGAGCAGGGAGCCCAAAGCAGGAACCCTGAGATCCTGACTTGAGCCAAAGGCAGAGGCTTAACCAACTGAGCCATCCAGGCGCCCCTAAACTATATTTCATTAATCCCTTTTCCATTGCCCAGATTCATCACTGAATTGCACTCCCAGGCATAAATCTCACCTTTCGTACACATTGTCCTCATAGATAAGTAGAATTTCCAACCATTTTGGATTTTAGGAACTAGTGGAAATGAAACAAAAAGCAAAAAGCAAAAAAAAAAAAAAAAAATCCTTTGCCAGCCATGCATATCACATTTGGGGAAAAAAGGCTGTATTTTGTAATAACTACTTTTGGCAAGTTCAAGATTTCATGTATCAGAGATAATGAAAAATCCAAAAATGTCATTAAATTCGTATATTTAAACATGTTGACACCTACAAAAAAGTTCTAGAAGAAGCAAAATTCCCCAAGATCTATTAGAAATAAAATGTCTGCTTGAGTAAGACCTTGTTATGAAAGTTAACTTTTCGGGCGCCTGGGTGGCTCAGTTGGTTAAGCGACTGCCTTTGGCTCAGGTCATGATCCTGGAGTCCTGGGATCGAGCCCCACATCGGGCTCCCTGCTCAGCGGGGAGTCTGCTTCTCCCTCTGACCCTCCCCACTCTCATGCTCTCTCTATCTCATTCTCTCTCTCAAATAAATAAATAAAATCTTAAAAAAAAAAAAAAGTTAACTTTTCTTTTTTTTAAGATTTTATTTATTTATTTGACACAGAGAGAGACAGCGAGAGAGGGAACACAAGCAGGGGGAGTGGGAGAGGGAGAAGCAGGCTTCCCGCTGAGCAGGGA
>NW_027873391.1:0-249 GCF_054177405.1 Leptonychotes weddellii | reverse complement strand
AAAAGGATTCTGGGCGCCTGGGTGGCTCAGTTGGTTAAGCGACTGCCTTCGGCTCAGGTCATGATCCTGGAGTCCCGGGATCGAGTCCCGCATCGGGCTCCCCGCTCGGCAGGGAGCCTGCTTCTCCCTCTGACCCTCCCCCCTCTCATGTGCTCTCTGTCTCTCTCATTCTCTCTCTCAAATAAATAAATAAAATCTTAAAAAAAAAAAAAAAAAAGGATTCTTACCACTCGTTGATAATCCTGCTAA
>NW_027873390.1:0-249 GCF_054177405.1 Leptonychotes weddellii | reverse complement strand
CCCGGGTCTCGGCGGTCACCTTACGGCTCGAGCATCCGTCTTCGCTCCAAGAAGATCGCCAGGAGGTGAGGCGCACGGGGGAAGTCACCAGCCGGGCCAAGAATCCGGTTACGGGACCTGGCACGTGCCCTGACCCCGGGCGGAGGTCCCCGCTTCCTGAGCCTCGCCTTCCCCGGGCATGAGAGGGACGGCCTCGCCCTTTCTCCTCGGTCCACCTCGCGTTGTGTTCGCTGTGAAGAGGCGGGTCTG
>NW_027873389.1:0-249 GCF_054177405.1 Leptonychotes weddellii | reverse complement strand
TATTATATAATTGCCCTCCAAAAGGATGGTACATACATACTCATATAAGCAGTGGTCTGAGAAAACTGGTTTTTATCACATCCTTACCAACACTGGGTGTTACTAATCAATCTTAGAAATTTTTGTAGGTCTGGTAGGCAAAAACTTTTTTGTCTTTTGACTTAGCATTTGAAAAAATTAAAAACCCTGAGGTTTAATTCTTTTTTTTTTTTTTTTAAAGATTTTATTTATTTATTTGAGAGAGAGAGC
>NW_027873388.1:0-249 GCF_054177405.1 Leptonychotes weddellii | reverse complement strand
AGCCCATGGCCCACAACTACCTTGAAGCCTTAATACCAGAGTCTACCCAATGCAGGGCAGGGATGATCTAAACAAAGCCAGGAGTGAGGGACTATAGCAAACAAAGCAGATGTCCATCTGCATCTCCTTCACTCCTCTCCTCTCTGATTTAGCCTTACACAGTTACCTTACACACTGACAGCTTCCCACCCACCCCAGCATCCGTCTTTCTGTCTGTTGGCCCGAGCACTTTACCTGGCACCTTGAGAG
>NW_027873387.1:0-249 GCF_054177405.1 Leptonychotes weddellii | reverse complement strand
GTGGTATGCACAAACAATGAATCATGGAACACTACATCAAAAACTAATGATGTAATGTATGGTGATTAACATAATAAAAAAATTTAAAAAAAAAGAAAAACAAGCAACAAAATTAAAAAGCAACTTATGGAATGGGAGAAGCTATTTGCAAATGACATATCCCATAAAAGGTTAGTGTCCAAAATATGTGAAGAATTTATAAAACTTAACATCCCCCCTTATTATCCAATTAAAAAATAGGCAAAAGAC
>NW_027873386.1:0-249 GCF_054177405.1 Leptonychotes weddellii | reverse complement strand
GAAAGCGTTTCTTCACCCTGTATTGATAAGCCTGGACCCCGAGCAGGTGCGAAGGTGGTTCCGTGTCTCAGCAATATCACAGTGAGCCTTCTCTCACAATCTGGGTTGACTGACATAATCTTGAGAAGTGGAAACAGCAGTGGATGAGACAGATTTGGTCTACGTGGAGTCCAAGACCTGAACCAGGGTGCCTGGGTGGTTCAGTTGGTTGGGCAACTGCCTTCGGCTCAGGTCATGACCCTGGAGTCC
>NW_027873385.1:0-249 GCF_054177405.1 Leptonychotes weddellii | reverse complement strand
ACTCAGCCATCAGAAAGGATGAATACCCAACTTTTACATCAACATGGATGGGACTGGAGGAGATTATGCTAAGTGAAATAAGTCAAGTAGAGAAAGTCAACTATCATATGGTTTCACTTATTTGTTGAACATAAGGAATAGCATGGAGGACATCAGGAGAAGGAAGGGAAAAATGGGGGGGGGTTTGGAGGTAGAGATGAACCATGAGAGACTATGGACTCTGAGAAACAAACAGCGTTTTAGAGGGGA
>NW_027873384.1:0-249 GCF_054177405.1 Leptonychotes weddellii | reverse complement strand
TGCAGTCATATACATATAGGGCCTGCAGATCACTGTCTGACAAAATGATTGTATTACACATATTACCTTAATAATATTGTGGAAACCCTTACTAAGTGAATCTATTCTTCTTAATGGCTATATCTTGTTTCACAGCATAAATGTGTCATGGTTTAAACACTATCTATAGACACTGTCTAGTTATATGGGACAAATTTTTGTTTTTATTTTTGGAACGGGGGACAAATTCTCATGAATGAGATGGTTGGG
>NW_027873383.1:0-249 GCF_054177405.1 Leptonychotes weddellii | reverse complement strand
TCTTATTTCTTCCCAGGAATAACCATTATGCAGAATTTGATGTTTATTACTAACCCCTTTTTAAAACATATATATTCACATTTTGATCTCAGGCTTCTGGCCTCCAGAACTGTTAGATATATTTTTCCTTTTGCAAGCTACTTAGGTTAGGGAAACCTAGCAAACTAATACAGAGATATAGTAGTGTTAAATATCTATTACTTTTGTTTCTATATCTTTGTCTATTTATATCCATCCATCTATCATGTA
>NW_027873382.1:0-249 GCF_054177405.1 Leptonychotes weddellii | reverse complement strand
ACATAGCAGTCATTGCCCATGATCATGAACAGAAAGGGGTGCTATATGTCCTCACAGCACTATGCCCTCATTTATTCATTCATATAGTCAAGAAATGCTATTCAAGGCTTATTTTATATGGAAATATTCTAGGTGCTCGAATCCAGCAATGACCAAAGTCTAGGGCCCTGCTCTGTCCTTTTCATGGTCCACTGAGGGAGGCTGTCATATAACCAAAGCTGACATCACAGAGTGGTCAGAGGTGTGTTG
>NW_027873381.1:0-1761 GCF_054177405.1 Leptonychotes weddellii | reverse complement strand
GGTCTCCGCGCCGGGGCTGGGGTCTGCGGGCGTCCTCTCAGTCCCGTCCCCCTTCCTGGGGTAGCGCCCGGGGGTTGGGCTGGGGGGTGGTGGCGAGATCCCCGTGGCCCCGGCCCCGCCCCTCCGTGGGACCGAGGAGCGCGGGCGGGGTGACGCTCAGCCGCCCTTGCCCAGCAGTCCGCGGGAAGGAGCGGGTGCCCGCAGTTCTCCTCGCAGCCCCCCGGACCCGCCTCCGAGATGTCGTATATGCTCCCGCACTTGCACAACGGCTGGCAGGTGGATCAGGCCATCCTTTCGGAGGAGGACCGCGTGGTGGTCATTCGCTTTGGGCACGACTGGGACCCCACCTGCATGAAGATGGACGAGGTGCTCTACAGTATAGCCGAGAAGGTAACGCAGCCCGGCCGCTGCGCGTGGCATTCCGGGGTCAGCCTCGGTGGCGGTCTGTTCCCTCCGCCTGGCCTGTCGGCAGTTGCAGAGTGAGGTCCCACGTGCGTCCCCGCTCCTCGTTCACGCCTTCCTTTCTAACGCGCAGCCCGTTCAGCACACTGTACGCATTAGCTTCTGCCTTCTTCTGGGCGAGGTTCCGTCGACTTTCCGGTTTTAAAGAGGTTCATGACTCCTCCTCTGCAGTGCCCTGAACAAAACGCACTTAGAGACTTTGGCAAGAACGATGGAGTTTACTTAAACTGCTTAGTTTAAGAGGATTGTCCACTTTGGCTACATTGTTTCTTGTGTTCGTGAAGCTGAACATTCCTGTGAAGCGGACGGTAAACCCTGTTACTTTTCTTCTGGTCTTTTCCCCTCCATACTCTTTGTAAGTCACTTGATTTGTAGCTTCCAGTGATTCAGTTGCAGATGTTAGGAGAAAAGAGAATTGTGCTCCTGATTTTTAATATTAGTACTGTAGCTTGTCCTGGTGCTTGTTTGCTGATAAGGGAAGTGCCGTCCTTGGCACAACATGTTATGTAACCAGGGCTTAGTGCTTTTCTGTAGTTTCTTCATGGTGATTTGAAGATAACTTTAATTTGGAGTTTTGCAATTGTAGCAATAGGACAAAGAGCAAATACATTATGGTGTTAATAAAATATCTAACATTGACATTCCATAGATAATTTGAGAGGTCATTTTAATGAAGAGTAAAAGTAATGGAAACATTGAAGCCATGTTTTTTTCAGAGGAATAAGGGGTTAAAATAACTTGGTAGATAGTAGCAGATGTAAGGATATATCTTGTATTTCGGAAAGGAAAATTTGTCTGACCTTCTGGGACATCTGGGGGGCTCAGTCAGTAGAGCGTGATGAGTTCGAGCCCCACATTGGGGTTAGTTTACTTAAAAAACAAACAACTAACCTTTCATTGCTAGTTTTTACTCTGTCCTATTTGGTAGAAGAGGCAAAGTGCGGCATGGGTGGTGGCATTGGGAACACTAGAGACCGTTCTTCCGTGTCAGTCATCATGAGCATCACTTGGAATACTTGTGAAGTGCATCTCAGAGGTTCTGATTCTATTGGTCTGGGGTGAGGTCCAGAAACAGCCCTTTTAAGAAGCTGCCCTGGGAATTCTTTTTTTTTTTTTTTAAAGATTTTATTTATTTATTTGAGACAGAGAGAATGAGAGACAGAGAGCATGAGAGGGAGGAGGGTCAGAGGGAGAAGCAGACTCCCTGCTGAGCAGGGAGCCCGATGCGGGACTCGATCCCGGGACTCCAGGATCATGACCTGAGCCGAAGGCAGTCGCTTAACCAACTGAGCCACCCAG
>NW_027873380.1:0-249 GCF_054177405.1 Leptonychotes weddellii | reverse complement strand
GCCCTCCCTGAGTCCCCACACAGCTTCTCACAACTGGGCCCTGAGACTCCCACCTTGGAGAAAGCAGAGGTCTTCCTCTCCCCAAGGGGAGTTCCTCCACCAGAGCCCCCTGCCCAGCAGCCTTGCATCTCTCTGCCACCTGCCAGCGTCACCCCCAATGGACTTGCTTCCTTCCACCTCATATGCACTCAGGTCTCTCTGTCCTAAACACATAACCACACATATGCACAAATCCGTGCCTCCACTAGT
>NW_027873379.1:0-249 GCF_054177405.1 Leptonychotes weddellii | reverse complement strand
TCAACTTTATTATTTGGTAAGTGATTAGTAAATATGGATAAACGTAGGGGTGAGTATCTTTTAGGCTTCATTAAAGAGACTATATCCTGTGTTTACCTCTGAAATATAATCCTGTTTATATTCTGAGTTCCTGTGGATAAAAAGAAGAGGACTTTTTGTCCTGGCCAGAGCATACCTTCCCTCCAAATCTGCTTTCTCACCTCCTTGCCCCATCTCCCAATTCCAATTCTCTATTCCTCACTTCACTTC
>NW_027873378.1:0-249 GCF_054177405.1 Leptonychotes weddellii | reverse complement strand
GGGTGAGATCCCATCATTGTTGTAAGTCCTGCTTACACCCCAAAGCAGGGTATTACACAGAGCCTGTGCACCAGGGGGGCAGAATCTGGGGGGCCACATCACAGAATTCTGCCTGTCGCTCTGAGTCAGAAAAGCCCCTGTGTTTTCCTGCTTGTCTCACTCCCTCTCTCTGGGATCTCTCACTTTGGAGAAAGTCAACGGCCATATAGTGAGGATACTCAAGCAGCCATGTAGAGAGGTCTACCAGGT
>NW_027873377.1:0-249 GCF_054177405.1 Leptonychotes weddellii | reverse complement strand
TTCCTAAGTGATGGGAGCAGTAAAGGTTTTGGGTTTGTTTGGTTTTTTCATTGTTTTTTTTTTTTGGAAAGCCCCTAAGATACAGGCTGGTTGCCAATGTAGCCAACTATGTGATTAGAGGGTTTGAATTTTCAGTCCCAGCCTCCAGGGAGGGGAGAGGACCTGGAGGTTCGATCAATTGCCAGTGGCCAGTGATTTAATTAATCATGTCTGTGTAATGAAACTTCCATAAAAACCCAAGAAGACAGG
>NW_027873376.1:0-249 GCF_054177405.1 Leptonychotes weddellii | reverse complement strand
GCTTACCTCTGCCAATATTGCAGATATGAAAAGGTCTTTAGATGCTGGGTCCTTCCCCTGGTTCTTACGTCCTTAGTTCTTGCAGTGGCCAAAGATCTTCCTAGGTGGATAATAATATGTGCTGTGGCAAATGCGCACCTAGACATGTTTTTTTATAGCTATGAGTACATTGTCTTAACGTGTAACAATAGTGTAAAGGTTGGAAAATAAAGAAGGGCTGCATGAGGAAGTCCAGACTAAACAAATAAA
>NW_027873375.1:0-249 GCF_054177405.1 Leptonychotes weddellii | reverse complement strand
GACCTGTACCTCTGAAACAAATAATACAGTATATGTTAAAAAAAAGAAGAAAGAAGAAGTAGGAAGGGAAGAATGAAGCGGGGAAATCGGAGGGGGAGGCGAACCATGAGAGACTATGGACTCTGAGGAACAAACTGAGGGTTCTAGAGGGGAGGGAGGGTGGATGGGTTAGCCTGTGATGGGTATTAAGGAGGGCACATACTGCATGGAACTGGATGTTATACACAAACAATGAATCATGGAACACTA
>NW_027873374.1:0-249 GCF_054177405.1 Leptonychotes weddellii | reverse complement strand
CTCTCCCAGAGCCTTGAAGAGGGTCCTTGGAAGTGAGGCAGCCTGAAGAGGAAGCCTCATTAGCTGTACTAGAAATTTGCTTCTCTACACCCATTCATGTCAAAAACTCTTAGCAAACTCGGGGTAGAAGATGTTTCACCAACTACTGTTAGATGACAACCAACCATAAAATACTAGTGATATAAAACATTAAGCACTTCTTTTTTTTTAAATTTTATTATGTTATGTTAGTCACCATACAATACATCA
>NW_027873373.1:0-249 GCF_054177405.1 Leptonychotes weddellii | reverse complement strand
AGAGGAGCGCAGCGTGGGGCCAGGGACTGGAGCTGAAAGAGGGCAAGAATGGATCTGTTGTGGAATCCTCAGCAGGGCCGCAGCTGAGTCCCGGACCCTCTCCAGTCCTGGAGTGGTTGCAAACGCACCCCAGGGTGGAGGTGCTAACGGGGGGCGGGCACGGGAGGGGATTCGGGAGCTCGACATGCTGCCTTTGCAATTGTCTGCAACTTTGAAAGTCTTCAAAATGAAAGGGTTATTGCAGGCAAG
>NW_027873372.1:0-249 GCF_054177405.1 Leptonychotes weddellii | reverse complement strand
GACCTTTGCATGGTCGAACTCATTCTGTCAATGGCCCAAGTAATTAACTACAAGCTTCCTGTGCTTGTAAAACATTTCAGTGTTTTTAAAAGTTAAAAAAAAAAAAGAGTTTTAAAACTATGGAGCTATGAATTAATGACAGAAACTTCCTTCTACTTTTAAATGTGCCATTTTCAGATCAGATTTTACCACTGAGAGACGAATTGCAGTATTTCCTACTTTTAAGGGGAAAAATGAATACTGCTTAAA
>NW_027873371.1:0-249 GCF_054177405.1 Leptonychotes weddellii | reverse complement strand
CCCCACCACAGAGCAGACCACACGCCTTGGGGCCAATGCCAGGGAACGAAGCACCAGGGACAGCCTGCTTAGCTCACAGAGCCCAGAATCTCGGCATAAGCAGCTTGGGAGAGAGGCTCACACCGACCTGTGGTCGGTGAGGACACACAGTGGGCTATGGGGCAAAGAGTAGACAGAGCCCCAGGTCCTGAGAGCTTCCGAACACTCAAAAGGAACGCCGATGCCATCCTGATGGCCCTTCCCCTGCCT
>NW_027873370.1:0-1761 GCF_054177405.1 Leptonychotes weddellii | reverse complement strand
ATGATACATGTCTTTCTCTGATTGACTTATTTCACTCAGCATAATACTGAGGGAGCACTCTTTTGGGCCTTTTGTCCTCTTTTTTCCCCTATCAGGATACAATGCAGTCAGTTATTCCTTTCTTGCTAAAAATTCTCCCATTTCAACTTTTTCCACCCAGTTGCTCCTGAGTCATGATGAACACAGGTTTTGATGTGCAAACACTTCAGTGGCACTTATACATAGTCCTGGGTGTTGTCCACATTCTTACTTGCATGGTTGGTATGGAGTTTAATTCTTAGAAGTCAACACTCCTTCTATTTCTATATGCTGGGGGGAGTACCTCACTCTTGCCCATGTATCTCCAAGAGTAGATTGAGGAGGTGCCGAAGTGGGCATGATGAAGCTTGACTAGGGTGTGGCAGGTGCAAGATATGAAGAGGAAATATATTGGCTGGACTGGAGAAAACTATAAAGATAGGGGATGACTGAGCATGTTACCATCAACAGACAGGAGTCAGTAGGGATGGGAAATACGAAGATTTGCAAGAGGGCATAATTAGGAGAGCAGAAGGGGATGTGGTCCAGCACAAAGTTGGGATTAATAGAGAACCATGAGAAACATCAACATTTAAGAGGTGGGTAGGGCAAGAGGAGCTCACAAAAGAAACTGAAGAGTAGTGACCAGGGAGGCAGGCCAGAAACTAGGAGAGAGCAATAAGAGACCACAGAAGAGAGGGTTTCTTTCAAGAAGGAGAAGGTAGTCAAGGATGTCACATGTTGCTCAGAGAGATAGTAAATTTGGATTAAAATTTATTGTTTGAACTTAGCAAAGAGAAGGTAACGTTAATAATGTAGGTGGAATGGAAAGAATGGAAATGAGTAAAAGAGTAAAAGAGAATAAGAAGTCAGGTGTTAGTACAGGAATATTTCAGAGTTTGTCCATGAAGGTGAAGGGGACAAGATAGTGGGAACTGGAGGGGGATGTGGTCCAGGCAAGTTATTTTTAACAGAGGACTTTGAGTCAATTTAAATGATTATGGGGAAGGTTTAGTAAAGGAGATGATGATACAGAAGACAGAAGGCTAGTCTGAAACGAGTGAAGTTCCTGAAAAATAAGGAGGTGAGACAACTCTTAGGATGGGAGACACTTGACTCCTTTAGCTGGTGCTAAGGGAGAAAGGATGGAAGTGGAAGTCATGCTTAATGCATGGAATTATGAAGGAAAAGGGTGGGAGTCCATTAATAAGGAGTACTAGAAAAGGTAGGATTCTAGGAGCAGTTGACTGCAGACTGTGGAGTGAGAGATACTGCCTGAACTATGGTTTAACTTGGAGTTGAGTTGAGGAATATGTTATTTTTATGGCACTCTAAATATGTGTGTACAACAGCATATTGAGAAAATCTAGCTTTTCCCACCAGTAACTTCACTCTCAAACTCTCGTCTCCTTAACCCTCAGTATGGAAAGGGAGGCCCCATCATTGCTCTGCAGGTTGAGAATGAATATGGTTCATATCATCAGGATAGAAGATACATGTCATATATTAAAAAGGTAAGTGCTCCTTTAATTTTCCTCCATATTGGGCGCCTGGGTGGCTCAGTTGGTTAAGCGACTGCCTTCAGCTCAGGTCATGATCCCAGGGTCCTGGGATCGAGTCCCACATCGGGCTCCCTGCTCGGCGGGAAGCCTGCTTCTCCCTCTCCCACTCCCCCTGCTTGTGTTCCCTCTCTCGCTATCTCTCTCT
This sequence comes from Leptonychotes weddellii, assembly GCF_054177405.1. Classification (NCBI taxonomy): domain Eukaryota; kingdom Metazoa; phylum Chordata; class Mammalia; order Carnivora; family Phocidae; genus Leptonychotes; species Leptonychotes weddellii. The sequence goes on along the minus strand of NW_027873370.1, from coordinate 36 downwards.
CTCTCTGTCAAATAAATAAATAAAATCTTTAAAAAA
>NW_027873369.1:0-249 GCF_054177405.1 Leptonychotes weddellii | reverse complement strand
TGCAGTCATATACATATAGGGCCTGCAGATCACTGTCTGACAAAATGATTGTATTACACATATTACCTTAATAATATTGTGGAAACCCTTACTAAGTGAATCTATTCTTCTTAATGGCTATATCTTGTTTCACAGCATAAATGTGTCATGGTTTAAACACTATCTATAGACACTGTCTAGTTATATGGGACAAATTTTTTTTATTTTTGGAACGGGGGACAAATTCTCATGAATGAGATGGTTGGGTTA
>NW_027873368.1:0-249 GCF_054177405.1 Leptonychotes weddellii | reverse complement strand
CTTTCCTGATGTTGAGTCAGAGGAGTGTCTCTTGTTGCCTTGGGTGAAGTGGAGGACCGGCTGAGCATGCAGGCGGTCATTTTTAGGGGGAAGGGATGATGTCTGAGTTCAGGGTTAGCAGCCTGTGACGGGAATCAAGGCAGGCTCTGACAACGGACTTGACCTGGGGAGAGACTAGAAGCCGTCGAGGAAGAGGAATGGCCGTGCTTTCCTTTCTTTTCCTGGAAGGCGGAGGCGTGTTTGGAGCTT
>NW_027873367.1:0-249 GCF_054177405.1 Leptonychotes weddellii | reverse complement strand
CAAATAAATAAATAAAATCTTTTTTAAAAATTTTAAAAAATAAAAAAAATAATAAAAGGAAACTTTATAGAGAAAAAGATTGGGGTAACTTTTTAAAAAATATTCAAGTCACCTTTAATCTGGTGATTTAGAGTATTCAAGACCATTTAGTAAAATCTCCAGTGGAAAAATTAGTACTCTACTAACCATAAAGGTAGAATGAGATACCAAAAACTATTATAAGTTCCCCTCACTGGGCTGTCACTTGGC
>NW_027873366.1:0-249 GCF_054177405.1 Leptonychotes weddellii | reverse complement strand
TGATACAGCTATATGGAAAACAATATGTAAGTTTCTCAAAACACTAAAAGTAGAACTACCATAAGACCCAGCATTCCTTCTTCTAGGTATGTATACAAAGGAAATGAAATGAGTACTTCAAAGAGAAAACTGCACCCCCATGTTTATTTCAGCATTATTCACAATAGCCAAGATGTGGAAACCTACGTGTCTGTTGACAGACAAATAGATAAAGAACTGAACTTGTGTGTGTGTGTGTGTGTGTGTGTA
>NW_027873365.1:0-249 GCF_054177405.1 Leptonychotes weddellii | reverse complement strand
AAAATTTGGATAAACTGATTACTAGTAAGGAAACTGAATCAGCCATAAGAAAAAAAAAAAAAAAAACTCCTAATAAACAAAATCAAGGACCAGATGGTTTCATTGGTGAATTCTACCAAACATTTAAGAATACCAGTATTTTTTAAATTTTTCCAAAAAATAGAAGAGGGAACACTTCCAAACTCATTTTATAAGGGCAACATTACCCTGATACCAAAACCAGATGAGGATGCCACAAGAAAATTATAG
>NW_027873364.1:0-249 GCF_054177405.1 Leptonychotes weddellii | reverse complement strand
ACTAGACAAATCCAAAGAGGTCAGAAACCAAAAAAAGAAAGGAATAAAAGAAAAAAAAAGGTGGCAGGGGTGGAATATAATCTCTCACGTGGACAAATAGGGTGATCCACTTGGTGTTTTGTGATTGAGTTTAAGTTTCATAGTGTTGCAGTTTGAAAATATGCACAGTGTGATCTCAATCTTTTTGTACTTGTTGAGGACTGACTTGTGACCCAGTATGGGATCTATTCTGGATAATGTTCCATGTGC
>NW_027873363.1:0-249 GCF_054177405.1 Leptonychotes weddellii | reverse complement strand
TGGTTGCCGCCCCTGAAATCCACCCCCCTCCCCGCCCCCGCGCGGAGACACTGGCCCGCGACGACAGGGGCTCCTTGGGCCCGGCGTTCTTCATTTGGTTTCCATTTTTGACTGTCCGATTTCCTCTAACTTCTTCAGTCCCCGTAGGCAGTGGGAAGCCGCCGAGAGGGGTTTGTGTGCACGCACCACCGGGGATGCGGGTGCAGCTCGCCGGCCGGGGCCTGGCTGCTTCAGGCCTCAATCTCAGGT
>NW_027873362.1:0-249 GCF_054177405.1 Leptonychotes weddellii | reverse complement strand
TTCCTAAGTGATGGGAGCAGTAAAGGTTTTGGGTTTGTTTGGTTTTTTCATTGTTTTTTTTTTTTGGAAAGCCCCTAAGATACAGGCTGGTTGCCAATGTAGCCAACTATGTGATTAGAGGGTTTGAATTTTCAGTCCCAGCCTCCAGGGAGGGGAGAGGACCTGGAGGTTCGATCAATTGCCAGTGGCCAGTGATTTATTCAATCATGTCTGTGTAATGAAACTTCCATAAAAACCCAAGAAGGCAGG
>NW_027873361.1:0-249 GCF_054177405.1 Leptonychotes weddellii | reverse complement strand
TGAGGTTCTTTTTGGGAAAGAAAAAAAAGACATTTCTGGCCCCCAAAGAAAAGCTTTAGGGATGGGGATATGGTCACAGTTTGCTTAAGCACTTTTGAAGTTTTTCACATTCTGATAATATTGATATGATACATTTAAAGGGAGGCAGGGTGTGAGAACATGCTTTTCTATTTGAATTGACTCTGGTATTTAAAGCAACATTGCCCTCCTCCACCCGGGCGGGGGCGGGGGTGCTGGGGAGTGGGAGAT
>NW_027873360.1:0-249 GCF_054177405.1 Leptonychotes weddellii | reverse complement strand
GGAAGGTCAGAGGGAGAAGCAGACTCCCCGCTGAGCAGGGAGCCCAATGCGGGACTCGATCCAGGGACTCCAGGATCATGACCTGAGCCGAAGGCAGTCGCTTAACCAACTGAGCCACCCAGGCGCCCTTAATGGAACATTTCTGAAGACTGAACAGGAGACAAAACTTTAAATGCCACATCTGCTTCCTATCAAGAACCTCTTACTCTTTCTGGGACTCGGTTGTCTTATCTGTAAAATGGGAAGACA
>NW_027873359.1:0-1761 GCF_054177405.1 Leptonychotes weddellii | reverse complement strand
CAGGACCCTGGGATCATGACCTGAACCGAAGGCAGACGCTTAACGACTGAGCCATCCAGGTGCCCCACTTTTTTTTTTTTTTAAGATTTTATTTATTTATTTGAAAGAGAGAAAGAGAGAAAGGGGGAGAGAGCACAGAGAGAGAGGGAGAAGCAGACTCCCTGCTGAGCAGGGAGCCTGACATGGGGCCCGATCCCAGGAGCTTGAGATCATGATCAGAGCTGAAGGCAGCTGCTTAACCTACTGAGCCACCCAGACACCCCTGTGCAGAAGCTTTTTAGTTTGATGTACACCTACTTGTTTATTTTTGCTTTTGTTGTCTTTGATTTTGGAGTCAGATCCAAAAATTCATCACCAATACCAATCAATGTCAAAGAGCTCACTTTCTATGTTTTCTTCTAGGATTTTTATGTTTCAGGTCTTACATTCACGTCTTTAATCCATTTTGAGTTTATTTTTGTGTGTGGTGTAATAAAGTGGTCCAGTTCCATTCTTTTGCATGTGGCTGTCCCATTTTCCCAACACCATTTATTCAGGAGACTGTCTTTTGTATGTTTCTAGGAATTTATCCATTTCTTCCACGTTGTCCAATTTATTAGTGTATAATTGTTTATAGTAGTCTCTTATGATCCTTTCTATTTCTGTGATATTAGTTGTAACCTTTTTTTTTAAGATTTTATTTATTTATTTGACAGAGAGAGACACAGCGAGAGAGGGAACACAAGCAGGGGGGAGCAAGTGGGAGAGGGAGAAGCAGGCTTCCCACGGAGCAGGGAGCCCAATGTGGGGCTCAATCCGGGACCCTGGGGACCATGACCTGAGCCAAAGGCAGATGCTTAACGACTGAGCCACCCAGGCACCCCTGTAACTTCTCTTTTAACTACAGTTTTACTTATCTGAGCCCTCTATTTCTTGGCATGTCTAGCTAAAGATTTATCAATTTTGTCTGTTTTTTCAAAGAACCAACTCTTAGTTTCATTGATCTTTTTTATTGTCTGTTTAGTCTCTATTACATTTATTTCCACTCTGATCTTTGTTATTTCCTTTCTTCTACTAAGTATGAACTTCATTTGTTATTCTTTTTCTAGTTCCTTTAGGTTAAAGTTAGATTGTTTACTTGAGATTTTTCTTATTTCTTGGTGTAGGACTGTATCTTCCCTATTAGAACTGCTTTTGCTGCATCCTACAGATTTTGATATATTTCCATTTTCATTTGTCTCAAGATGTTTTTATTTCTCCTTTGATTTTTGTTGTTGTTGTTGTTGTTGACCCACTGGTTGTTCAGTAGCATGTTGTTTAATCTCAACATATTTGTTCCTAAGGGGCATCTCCAGACCAGGTGGTTTACAGTTCAGCAAGATCAGCAGGGTTTACAATGATAGTTCCATAGGACTGTACATATTTGCACATTGTTACAATGATAGTTCCATTGGACTGTACAATTTGCACATAGTTGTCAGTTCCTCAACACAAAAGTTGCTGTCTGAGGATCTAGCTTCCAATCAGCCTAAAACTAGGTGCTAAATGAGATCCCTCCTTTTAGAACACTGACAGGTCTTGGCACACCCTCAACAACTATGATCTATCAAGAATAAATCAAGCCATGATAATCACAAAGGTTCAAGAGACAACCAAGAACCAGGACCAGGTTGAACTATAAGTTTCATCTCCTACACAAGGCCACTCCTTCAAGACTGAGAGAGGTAGCTATTTTGCCTAATACAGACAAATAAACACAGAGAGTCAAGCAAAATGAGGAAA
>NW_027873358.1:0-13142 GCF_054177405.1 Leptonychotes weddellii | reverse complement strand
AGCATCTGAAAATCCTTTTGGAACTTCCCTTATCTTTGCTCCCCCCCCAAAGTATATAATCACTTGCCCCTCACAGTCCTGGGGCAGCAGCTCTTTCTGCCCATGGGTCCTGTCCTCAGGCTTTAATAAAACCACCATTTTGCACCAAAGATGTCTCAAAAATTCTTTCTTGGCTGTTGGCTTCGGACCCCACCAAACATCACCCATATCCAAAAACTACATCCCAAGAATATGTAATTCCATACACTCACTGTTGCTAGTACTGCCTTAGGTCTGTGCCCTTGGAACACAGTTCTATTTCATGTGATTTCTTATGAAAATAGGAAAAGAAAAAGTAAGGTGCCGTATTAGTTGGTTAGGGCTAGTGTAGCAAAGCGCTGTGACCCAGCTAGCTTGAAACAACAGAAATGTACCTTCTCACAGTTATGATGGCTCGAAATTCAAAATCAAGGTGTTGGCAAGGCCATGCTTTGTCTGATACCCTAGGTAGGATCCTTTCTTCACCTCTTCTTAGCTTCTGATACCGCCATCAGCCATGGCATTCCTTGGCTTGTGGCTGCCCTATTCTAATTTCAGCCTCCCATCACATGGCCTCCTCTAGGTGTGTCTGTGACCCTGCTTCCTTCTTTTTAAAGGGCCATCAGTCATTGGGTTAGGGGCTGCCCGACTTCAATATGAGAAAGTATGTAAGTGTGACTTTATCCTAACTGACATCTCAATTATATCTGCAAAGACCCCACTTCTAAATAAGGTCACATTCACAGGTACAGGGGGTTAGGACTTCAACCTATCTTTTTGTGGGACACAATTCAGGTGCATTTATAAATGTATATGATGCACGATGCAGCATATACCAGGACAGAACCTTCCCTTTGGCCTATGCATCAGTGAGAACCAAATCCTCCACTTAGAATTTTACCCATCTGATGACTGTGCTAATTTCCCACCAACCAGTTTCTGTCTCTGGACATCTCAAACCTGGTTTGTTGTGGTTGTCATGATTTTCTGCAGGGATGGGCATGTATAATAAAATTCAGAAACCCCAAATGAAAACCTCCTAGAGGAGAACAAAAGAAGAAGGCTGTGGTGGAGCAATGAATTTTGAGTGGACTGGTGTTGCCTCTCGATGGATAACAGAGCGGGTCCTTTATTCTTGAAGATGCAAAGGGACATGATCTTCATAAGCTTGTCACCTATTTCAGGGTTTTACAATGTTTTCAGTCTCGGAGTTCTTCAAATTCCACATCTCTCTTGCTTTTCTTTAATCCTATCTTTTTGTGTTTAGGGGTCTTAGAAGAGCCAACAGCTGCCCAGCATGCTTGACCTTAAACCCTCTTATGAGCCAAGATGGGACAGGTCCAGACAGCCTGGTCTCTGAGCCTGGGCATCTGGCTGTGGGAGCCCCAGCTGCAGAATGATTTCATTTACATTGCTATTCAGAGACAAATGGCCCAGCTCAATGGAAAGTCTTTCATTCCTAACAAGCAAGCCAGTATGTGGCATTTTTCTTTTCCTTACTCTGTGGGGTAAAATGAACCTTGCAGATGTTCCTGTAATACTAGAAGAATAAGATTCACAGATGAGCAGCGGAGAGTGGCTTGGCTCCCTACTGGGTTTGCCAGTTGCCATGTGGCCTGTGGTCAAGTCAGAGGAGCAGCTGGGAATCGCATTTGGGAGCTGACTTCACAGCTGTGGTCAGAAAGCCAGAAGGCCTGTTTGTATAGAACCTTCCCTCACAAACTGTAGTGAGTGCTTCCCTCCAAAAACAAGGCCTGGAACAGAGGGGCTTAGATGAGAGCATCTCTTGTCCTAATAAAGTCATGGGGGGCCCTCTTGCTGTGTGGTGATTGAGCAGTGGTAGTCAGTGGTGGTGCTCACTGGACAAACAATATGTGGAAGTCACTGAGACCTGAAGAAGGCAGGGCCCTACCTGCAGGACACAAATAGGGGGGCCCAGGCAGATAAACAAAATTATACAATATGTCATCCATGATGACCCTAGGAAGAGCCATCACCTTATTAAATAGAAACGGACAGATGCTGGGGATGTACATTTCGTGGCAGACCCATTTCACCATGTGGGTCATAAATTAAAATGCCAAGGGGCACCTGGGTGGCTCTGTCGGTTAAGTGTCTGACTTCAGTTCGGGTCATGATCCCAAGGTCCTGAGATCGAGCCCCATGTCGGGCTCTCTGCTCAGTGGGAGCCTGCTTCTCCCTCTCCCTGCTGCTCCCCCTGCTTGTATGCTCTGTCAAATAAACAAAACAAAACAAAACAGAACAAAACTTTTAAAAAGTTCAAATGCCAAGAGTATATGCTTTAGGATTGTAATTCCCACATTCATATTCCCACATTACTTTTAAGAAAGAATCCAGTTTGGGGCGCCTGGGTGGCTCAGTTGGTTGAGCGACTGCCTTCGGCTCAGGTCATGATCCTGGAGTCCCGGGATCGAGTCCCGCATCGGGCTCCCTGCTCGGCAGGGAGTCTGCTTCTCCCTCTGACCTTCCTCCCTCTCATGCTCTCTGTCTCTCATTCTCTCTCTCTCAAATAAAAAAGAAAAGAAAAGAAAGAATCCAGTTTGCAAATAACCATTCTATCTCTACACAGGAAAACCATTCTCTCCTTGATGAGATAATAAAAGGCAAGCTGAGGGCAAAAGGCACACTGACACTCGACAAACCACACCCCCAAAGGTGAGATATGTGTGACCTTCTTCGGGCACTCATGACTGCCCAAGAACAAAAAAAGGAAATACAAATGGTCAACTGATAAAAATTTCAGTCATGCACGACATAAAACTCCATCTGTTATAACTGTCTTAATGATTTACAATAAAAACACAATCTTAATAAGAGCCAGACCTCCAGGAACCTATAGACTCAATTTCCTGGAGGCCTAATGTCACCCTACCCTCCATAGGATTAAAAAAATAGCCTATATAATCAGTCACTCCTCACACTTACAATGCAGCTTTTTCTGCCTACAGGTCCTGTCCCGTGCTTTTTTTTTTTTTTTTTTTTTAACTTTTGGAATGCTTTAATTGACAGAATGGGAGTACACAAATGAATTTTAAAATAAAATCAATGCATCAGAGAGTAAGAGCTAACGTGAAACTTGCCGCACCTCACTCCGATCAGATGGAAGAAGGCAAAAGTTGAAATCACAGAGTGAGGAAGGATGCATATGAGAGAGGAAGGGCCCTGGGACTGAATTATTCAAGACACACTCTGCTGGTGTCTTCAACTTCCAGATCACCCACGCCTTAGTCAGTGGTTTGGAAAACCATGGTGTTTGGTCACAAAGAGCAACCGCAGAAACTGGCTGTATCTGGAATGAGGAAGGAGCTTAGACTCCTGGGGAGAATGTAGACACTCGACTCTATGACAAGGAGGAGGGAGGTATGAGGGCACCAGAGCACTAACGAGGCTCTGTGCCGTTTTACGACAGGCGCCAACCAAACCACAGCAACATACTAGGAAAAACTGCTCGGGTTACTACTTTAGTGAAGATCTGGAGCAGCTATAGGAAGGTTTTTGTGGAGAAGGTCCAGCTCATATAGAGAAATTACACATTCAAGCACTGGAGTACTATGGTGCCTTGCTCAGAGTTGGTGGAGGAAAGGAGTTCTCTCCAGTTGACTTGTGGAAGACAATCTTTCTTCTCAGAGAGGACATGAGCATTCAGTGTTCTAGAAAGTTCTATTAGTCTTGACCTTGTCCTGTTCCGCCTTGTATTTTGAGGCATCCCTAGGTTCTCTGCTGGGATTGCTCCAGTCATCAGCTTTGGGTGTGGTCTTGTAATGACGCCACGCAGACTTATTAAAAACCGGAAGTCTCTCAAATGATTCACCTGAAAGTGCCTTTAAATAAATGACAGCATCAGTACCGACTCCTTCCATGGAATAGAGTTTTAGATCTCCTTGGAAATATCTAGCATACAGACGAGAAATTGGCAAGCCATAACCAAATCCAGCCAGAGGGGCGGCTCTTGTAGGCTCCAGGCTAGGTCTAGGAGCAGTTGAATACATGTAGTTAAAAAGACGGTCTATTTTTCGAAGTGGGACACCACCACCTAGGTCACTTACCTTAATGGACAAGTCTTCTTTACCCAGAGTAACAAGGGTTTTAACAGACGGGTAGGCTTCTTTTCTGTCTTCATATAGTTCAACTGTCGCTCTCATTGAGTTCTTGAACAACTCAAATAGCATGTGAAACAGGTGTGAGGGCACATAAACTACCTGAATAGGTTTGTCTGGAGCTTTGGCATTGAATTCTTCGACTTCCAGCTCTGGAGCTACCAGGTAATACTGTTCACACAGCATCTTGGCGGTTTCATAGGCATCTTGCATGACATCAGCCACATTGCAGGTGGGATCAATACTTCCAATGTGTTAGGATGAGCAGGGTTGGTGTCACCACCAAACAGAAGTGTGTGCTGGTTAATAAGCATGTGGAAAGAGATGCGGTTGGTATAGAACCGATCCAGAAAATACTGGATGTTACTGCTAACGAATGGATCAAACCCAAATTTCTCCTTGTATTCAATCACTCCTTGTGCCATTGTAGGAACCACATCGTTGTGTCTATTTCTGACTTTCATGAGAACTTGCAGAAAGTTAACCAAGACCTGTGGATCCTCAGGGCTCTTATTCTCGTATTCTAAAAGTTCAAGAAAGCTCTGCATATACCAACTCTGAACCAACCCCACCGAAGGGCGGTTAAGCAAGTTATCCGGCAGAAGATTAACTTCTCTCATTGTGTTGGCCAGTCTTACAGGAAGCTCCTTTTGTAGAAACATATATGAAGTTTTCTCACATGCATTAGCTCTCCCGAAGTCTAGGAACTGCTTGATGGAGAGTGGCGATGGCGACAAACGCGAGTAGCGTTCGATCTGCTTAGGCACCGGCTGCTTCAGCAGCCACCGGAAAAGCCGCATCCTCGCCGAGGCCGTGCACAGACCAGCCGAGACACTCAGGCAGCCGCAGGGGCCAATGCAGCCGAGCCGCGCGGATCCGGCACGTCAGCCGAGCTCGCACCCCGGCCTCCGCCTCGGCCTTGGCGCCGCGGAAGCAGCCGCCGCAGCAGCAGCAGCTCCCGGGCCCTGTCCCGTGCTTTAATAAAACCACCTTTTTGCACTGAAAATGTCTCAAGAATCTTTCTTGACCATTCGCTCTCAGACCCAAACTTCAAATTACATCATTTTGGCGCCCACCGTGGGGCTCACGTCTTCTCATCTAGACTCTGAGCCTTAGTGCAAACTTGATGAGTACTTCCTCTTCTCTTCCTTTACTTTCATTTCAGGGGCTTCTCAAGGAGTGTGGTCTTACTGGAACACTTTCATGTCGATTGCTCAGGCTGCAATCCTCTAGCCATGGCTACACCATGGGGAGGACCAAAAGCCTGCCTTTTGACTGAAGTTAGCACCCTGGCCAGGATGGGCCTTCCCTTCCCTGCCTGCGAGCAGGAACCGGTAGATCTGGCATAACGGGACCCTGAGGCTGGTCGGCTCCTCTGATATCAGCACTGAGTCCCAGGTTACCCAGACATGGGAGGTAAGCTTATCAATTTCCTTAGTGAAACAAGAGCCACTTGCTCTATTCTTATTCAGCACTCAGGCCCTACTAGTCTTTCTAACCATAAAATTGTTGGCATAGAAGAGGAAACCAAAACGTGTCACCAGACAATACCTCTCACCTGTAAGTACGGAAGCCAGTTGGTTACTTATGTTTTTCTAGTCCTTCCATCTTGTCCCACTCCATTACTTAGATGAGATTTAATGTATAAACTAGCAAGCAGTTTTGCTCTTCCTAAGGAAGAGGACAAGCTGTTCTCTTTAATGCCTGGGGAATTAAAACTTTTACCCTGGTACCCTTTGTAATATCTGGAAGGAAGTAAATCCACAGGTCGGGATTGTGATGACCTGGGTGAGGAAACACAGCCCCTATTTGCTTTTGAATGGGCCTCACCTTCAAGCCCACAGGCAGCTTAATGAACCTGGACAGTCTTGCTGCCGGGGATTTAGAGACAGGCCTCACCCATTCACGGCTGCATTTAGTAAACACCTCTATGATATCTCCTGGCCTCAAGGAACTATAATTCAATATGTGGATGATATTTTAATCTGTGGTCCCACAAAAGAAACGTTTGGTAGTAATTCTATAACTTTACTTAATTTCTTGGCAGACAGAGGGCATCACATCTCTCTTAAAAAAAGTACAAATATCTAGGGGCGCCTGGGCGGCTCAGTCGTTAAGCGTCTGCCTTCAGCTCAGGTCATGATCCCAGGGTCCTGGGATCGAGGCCTGCGTCGGGCTCCCTGCTTAGCGAAGAGCCTGCTTCTCCCTCTCCCATTCCCCCTGCTTATATTCCCTCTCTTGCTGTCTCTCTCTCTCTCTCTGTCAAATAAATAAATAAAATCTTTAAAAAAAAAAAAAGTACAAATATCTAAACAAAAGGTACAATATTTGGGATATGAATTAGCACCAGGACACCATACCCTGCCTACTGACAGAAAGAGGGCTATATTAGTTCTTGGAGCCCCAGCTACAAGAAAACAACTCTGTACTTTCCTAGGTACGGCAGGTTTTTGCCACCTGTGGATTCCTAGATTTGGACTCTTAGATCAACCATTATATGATTCATTTAAAGGCTCTGAGGAAGAACCTTTACTCTGGAGTAAAGCCCAACAGATGGTCTTTCAAACATTAAAAGCTAACTTTTTGTCAGCCCCAGCTTTAGCTTTGCCAAATTTAGAAAAAACTTTCATTTTATATGTGGCAGAAAAACAGGGACACACTTTGGGAATTCTGACACAAAAATGAGGAAATGAAGCAGGACTGGTGGGCGATTTTTCAAAGTCACTTGTGAATGTAACATAGGGGTGGCCAGCTTGTCTTTGAGCAGTGACCACCACAGCCTCCTGGCAGGAGGAACTTCACAACTTACTATGGGACAGTCCTTGCTGATGATGACTGATGACTCCACCTCGGGTCCAAAGTGTTCTAGAGACCTAAGGTCACCGCTGACTTACTAAATACCATGCTATGCATTTAGATACACCTGAAATAATGCTTAAAACCTTCCATCTTTAAACCCAGCTACCCGTATGCCTGGGCCTGACCATCATACTTCTATGCTAGAACATGAATGCTCAGAGATTATCGAACTTGTTTATTCTAGCAGACCAGATTGATTGATTTATTTATTTATTTATTTATTTATTTATTTATTTTACTATTTTATTTATTTTTGTGTGTGTGAGAGAGAGCACAAGCAGAGGGAGCGGCGGGCAGAGGGAGAAGCAGGCGACCTGCTGAGCAAGGAGCCCGATGTGGGACTCGATCCCAGGACCCTGGGATCATGACCTGAGCCGAAGGCAGACGCTTAACTGACTCAGCCACCCTGGCGTCCCAGACCAGATTTAAAAACTCTCCAAATGACAATGATGAGATAACAAAAGGCAAGCTGAGGGCAGAAGGCACAATAACAGTCCACACCCCCCTCCCCCAAAGGCCTCATATATGTGACATTCTTCAAGCACTCGTGACTGCCCAGGAACAAAGAAAGGACAAACAAATGGTCAACTGATAAAGATTGCAGTTCTTATGCATGACATAAAACTCCATCAGTTTTTAACTGTCTTGATGATTTACAAGAAAAGCACAATCTTAATAATAGTCAGACCTCCAGGAACCTATAGACTCCATTTGTTAGAAGCCTAACATCACCCTCCCCTCCATAGGATGAACAAAACCCTATATAATCGGTCACTCCTCACATTTATGATGCAGCTTTTTCTGCCCACGAGTCCTGTCCCTGTGCTTAATAAAACCACCTTTCAGCACTGAAAATGTCTCAAGAATTCTTTCTTGACTATTTGCTCTTGGACCCAAACTTCAAACCACAGCATTCTCACAGGTGATATTGATGTCAATAGATGGTACTCCCTTTCAGAGATCTAGCCTGTTCCTTTTCCTTCCTCATTCCATGCTGATTTTTACCCTTGTTAAACTGTAAGGGAGAAAAATAAAACTTCTTCTACCCTTTCAGGTTCTGTACCTGGGATCCTGGAAATTGATAAAAGACAGAGTAACAGGAGAAAAGGCATACAAATTTTATTTGATATTAATAATTTTATGTGTACATGGAGTCCTTGATATAAAATAAATGAAAACCCAAAGAAGTGGCTAGGCTTGAGAGCATATATACCATGTTTACCAAAGAGCGGTGAATTGTGGAGATGTGATAGACAAAGGTAAAGGAGTTTGAGCTCCTAGAGGCGGGAAACTGTGGGAAGGTAAATATAGAGGGGAACCTAGTGGAAGACAAGGTTTGTTAAGTACAGTTTGTTAGGCAGATCGCTGTCATTGTGTCTTGGTCTGGTAAGAGTTTAGAGTCATCTCTGGTGAATACAGTGGTTCAGTCATCCTGTCACTCCAGGCATGAGAGAGGAGAGGGGGACCCCTCCACGAAGGTTTTATTCAGGATTATCACAGTGGGGGGAAAGAGAGCCCAGTATAGAACTGGGCTCAGTTCCAAGCGCAGCATGGGCCAGTGGGGCTGTAGAGCCGAGGATCAGGGTGGGGGTCGTATTCTGATCCCCTGTGTTGCTTTCATGGGACTTAGCCATGTACCAGCACCCCACGGGCAGACAGCATAAGAAAGCCAATGGGCTGTGTAACAGACATTTTATATAACTTCCTCAGCTACAGATGCATATGATTGTCATCATGCCCAGAACTCTTAATTATAGAGATAAAGATCCACTACAATTGAAAGAATTCAATAAAAGAATGTATAGAAAGTGACTGATGCACAGCCTCAATTTTCTTAAAAATGTGTCTGCATATGCACGTGTGTATATCATTATTTGCAGTTGTACATTTGTTGATGATTAATACCTGTCTCCCTGCCAAAGTGTAAACTCCTTGAGTGCAGGCGTAATGTCAGCTGGAGTCTGGAAGACAGGAATGACTTTCTGACCAAATGAACAAATGAAGAATTTCCAGCAACCGAACGTATTATGTTTCCATCTCCTTACCATGCCTTAGCTATAAATGGCTCTCTCAAAAAATGTTGACCTCTCTTTCAATCTGGCTGATGCAATGCTTTGGAAATGTTTTAGATCTCATTATTTATTTCATATGTGACCAACACCCCAGCTGCTGGGCTCAGAAATCCATCATCAGGTTCCTATGGAGACCAGTCTTTCCACAGGCTGCTCCCCAGCCCCCAACTGAGCATGGCAGGGATGCTGGGCTGGCCTGCTTCTGGGAGGGGTGACTGGTTCAAGGAGTCCCCATCAGCCTCACCAGATTTCCCTAGAATTGTACTGTAGTCTCAAACTCTCCCAAGGCACCTGGGTGGCGCAGTCGGTTAAGCGTCTGCCTTCGGCTCAGGTCATGATCTCAGGGTCCTGGGATCGAGCCCAGCATCGGGCTCCCTGCTCAGCAGGGAGTCTGCTTCTCCCTCTCCTTCTGTCCCTCCCCCCACTCATTCTCTCTCTCAAATAATTTTAATTATTTATTTGAGAGAGAGAAAGACAGAGATAGCGAGAGAGAACAGTAGCTGGGAGGAGAGAGAGAAGCAGGCTTCCCACTGAGCAGGGAGCCCGACGTGGGGCTTGGTCCCAGGACCCTGGGATCATGACCTGAGCCGAAGGCAGCCGCTTAACCGACTGAGCCACCCAGGGGCCCCATAAATAAATAAAATCTTAAAAAAAAACCCCAAGCCTCTTCCACTCAACCTTCCTTCCTTCCTTCCCTCAGAGAAATCCTGTCTGACTCCTGGGCTGCAGCACATGGAAGCAGCACACTAAAAGTGAAAAACCAGTGGCAGAAAGTAGAAATGGCTGCCAGATCTGTCCCAGCAGCAGGGCCTGGCAGAGTCCCCGGAGCCTCCTCTGGCCTCCGTGGGGCACAAAACACCCACATGACCAAGGACATAGGTCCAGCTATAACCTTCAGGCAGAAACTTTCTCCCAAGAACTTAGTTGTCGCCCTGGGGAAAAAAATGGGGAAAGGCAGCCTCCTGAAATTGAAAATTTTCACATATGAAATGATTGAGTTATTAATAAATTAACCAAATATGTCTTTTACTGGCAATATCACTTCTGGTTCCGAGGTGAATGGCAGCTCAAGACCCAAATTTGGTTAGGTTTAGAACAAATGTATAAAATGAGGTCTGCAGATTAGTTTTGTGACTTTGAAAAATTTTACACTGCAGATATGCTTATTGCATAAATGCTTTATGCATTGAACATTTCTTTTTTTTTTTTTAAGATTTAATTTATTTATTTATTTGAGAGAGAGAGAGGGAACAAGCAGGGCAGAGGGGCAGAGGGAGAAGCAGACTCTCCTCTGAGCAGGGAGCCCGATGCAGGGCTCAATCCCAGGACCCTGGGATCATGACCTGAGCCGAAGGCAGACGCTCAACTGACTGAGCCACCCAGGCGCCCCTCATTGAACATTTCTTAATACTTAATGTATGGTGAGCATCTTTCAATGTCAATTAAATGCTTCTCATTTTCACTGGACGGATAGTATGCTGTGGAATGGCTGCACCATCATTTACCCAACCACTCCCTTTCCTTGCTGGCTGTCAGCCAGGAGCCTTTCTCAGCTCCAAGTCGGCCTGTATTCCTGGGCACGTTGCCCCTTCCACCTTCAAGCCAGCAACAGTGTGTCCAGTGCTTTTCATACTTGGAATTTCTCTGGTTTCCCCTTCTTCCATGTCTCCTCTGCCTCCCACCAGGTGAAAGTGTCTCCCTATCCTATGCCTGCAATCCAAATCACATCTACAAATTCCCTTCTCCATGGAACGTAGCATTTTCTTAGGTTCCAAGGATTATGGCGTGGAAATCGTTGGAGGGCTTCTGTCTGCCACGTTGCTTTGTACCATCTATGCACATAATTAGGTGCTTAATAAATACTAGTTACTTAATTTTATGGCGATTCAGTCTCATGTTATTCTTATTTCAGTAGATAACATTGCAATAAATCTCTTTGTTCATCCTGGGTCACATAGCTCACATATTCCAAATTTCCTCGATTTTGGGGTCAACTTTTGAGGAGAGATAAAAGGCCACATCTGCAATCCCACTTACTTCTTCCTGTGTACAAAAATGTAGAATCAATCCCTGTGCATAAGAATATAGAATTGAGAGCAAAGAGGGCGCCTGGGTGGCTCAGATGGTTAAGCGTCTGCCTTCGGCTGCGGTCATGATTCCAGGGTCCTGGGATCGAGTCCCGCATCGGGCTCCCTGCTCCGTGGGAAGCCTGCTTCTCCCTCTGCCTCTCTCTCTCTCTCTCTATCTCTCATGAATAAATAAATAAAATCTTTAAAAAAAAAAAAGAATTGAGAGCAAAGAGAAATAATGCACCTGCACAAATCTTGTATCAGTTAGGATTAGATGCAGCTCCACATGACAGAAAAGTTAACCTTTAAAGAGTTAAAGGGCTTAAACAAGATTGAAGTTTATTTCTCTCACATAAACGAAGTCTAGAATTGTGTACTCAAGAGCTGGTACATTAGTTTCACAATAGTCATAGACCCTGCCTCTTTTTATTTAACTGCTTCACATTGTCCTAATGGCTTCCACCTCATGGTACAAAATACTTGCTTGAGTTCCAGCTATTACACGCACATTCTCATCAACAGAAAGGAGGAAAAATGAAGACTTCACACATAAGACCCCATATATTCCATCAGCCAAAAGTTAGTCAGAAAGGCTTCCTCTAACTGCAAGAGAACCTGGGAAATGTCATCTCTATTCCAAGTAGCCATTATGCCCTATATGTAATCCTATTACTAAGGAATAGAGAAGAACAGATAGTTTGGGGAAAGTTAACAGTCTGCCATCGATCTAAATCTAAAATTATCTTCAGTTTTCCTTCTGAATCCTCCCACCTGCTGGCTGACAAAAGAGATCTCTGGTAAATTCCACATATGCCCAGGAAGGTGCAAAGAAACTACATTGGGGCATTATATTGTCTAAATGTTCATTATTTAAGCCCCCGTACAAGGAGATAAAGGTACACGGGCGAACTGATTATGTGTAAAATTCACCATTTGTCCCTCCCTCCATGCTCGCGTCTGTCACTACCCATCTTCCTAGAACTCTTCTTCAGTCTGGAAGAGACTAAGGCTGATGAGCATTCTGAAGCTTTTTCTCTAAAGATTTGTGTTTTTTAAGGCACAAAGAGATAAGGGTTTCATTAGTCACTTGCACATTAGCCTGAGAGGGTAAGCATGTTGGACTGGGAAGAAAGACTCAGTGGTGGAAGGACCCAGGAGAGGGGTCATCCAGCCCCACTGTGGTGATTGGGCTGCCTTTGTGGTTCCAGGGACAAACAGGCATTTCCTCTGGCCAGAGGGTGCGCTCGGAGCAGTGGAGGATGCAGACAGAGGGAGGCATGGGATCCGTCTGGGGAGGGAAACCTAGGGATGGAGAAATTCCCATGCTATGTGTCAGTGCAGCGCTGGTGCTAGATGCAAGCTTGTGGGGAGGGGCTCACATCCCAGTGCTTAGGACAGTGCCGGGTGGGTGTATGGGAGGAACTCAACCAGTATTTCGCACTGAACGGTTGAAGGAATGGGCGCTGCACAAAGGAGGAACGGCAGGTGGGCCAGCCTAACTGAGTACAAGATGAGAGGTAGAGGAAGTGAACCCTGAGGCTACAACTTGCTGGCAGATCCACATCGATGGCATTTTTATGTTGAAGAGAGGGAACCTGAAGGCACTGAAGGAAGAACCTGATTGAGCGGAGATTTGAGAACTGGAGCTCCCTCTGGCACTGAGGACAGTTACAGCCCTCTGCAGGGTCAGACGGGGAGCAGGGAGCCATGTCACAAGAAGCTGTGGTCACTGTGGATAGATCAAACAAGAACACATTCTTTCATTCAGCAACTATTTGTTGAACATTTACTATGTACCAGGTATTCATGGATACAATTTCATCACAGCCCTTTATTCTTTTGAGTTAAAAATTACCCTCTTCCGGGGCGCCTGGGTGGCTCAGTTGGTTAAGCGACTGCCTTTGGCTCAGGTCATGATCCTGGAGTCCCGGGATCGAGTCCCGCATCGGGCTCCCTGCTCGGCAGGGAGTCTGCTTCTCCCTCTGACCCTCCCCCATCTCATGTGC
>NW_027873357.1:0-249 GCF_054177405.1 Leptonychotes weddellii | reverse complement strand
CCGACCACCCAGCAAGCTCACCTGTCAGACAGGGCTCTGCTGAAGGCTCCCTGTCCTCCCCCAGTTGCTGTGTGGGACTGTGACCTCCCTTCTCCGCGCCGCAACACTGCCCCCTGGTGGGCATGCTGCAAAGGGCGGCTCCTTTTTCAGTTCCTGGGGTTAGGGGTGCTCCTGGATGTGGGTGCTGTGTGTTCAAACAGGTTCACAGAGTGTCCTGCATAGTGACAACTGCCTGGGTCCACCTGACCT
>NW_027873356.1:0-249 GCF_054177405.1 Leptonychotes weddellii | reverse complement strand
AAATTTAGACTGTTTTTCCACAGTGAGGGGGAAAAAAACAAGCATTTGATTGAACACTTCTCCTCTGTCAGATTAAATGCTTTCAATTTTACATTTAATTGCTTAAAATACATTTAGAATAAAAGCTTTGTTATGTCAATGGTTTCAATCAGAAATTATTGATATGGTATAAAGTACTTAATTTTATCCTAAAAACTGTTAAGTTAAAATATTCTCAATTTATACAAGGATAGGTACCATGCATATCCC
>NW_027873355.1:0-249 GCF_054177405.1 Leptonychotes weddellii | reverse complement strand
AGTTAAAGGACATATCAGTTTGGAGTAGCCACACTAAAGGTGCTCAGTAGCCACATGTGGCTAGTGGCTACTGTATTGGGCAACACAGTTCCGGCTGTTGTCACTGACATTAAGAAAAGGCAAATCTGGAAGCAACAAGTAAAAAGAAAATCCCTCGCAAAGCTCAGAGCACAGGTGGACTGAAGCACCCACTTAGTCTTCCTATGAAAAAGTGGTGCCCAAGCAGATGGGGTCCCTCCATCCACCCGT
>NW_027873354.1:0-249 GCF_054177405.1 Leptonychotes weddellii | reverse complement strand
CCTTCGGCTCAGGTCATGATCCTGGAGTCCCTGGATCGAGTCCCGCATCGGGCTCCCTGCTCGGCAGGGAGCCTGCTTCTCCCTCTGACCCTCCCCCCTCTCATGTGCTCTCTCTCTTTCATTCTCTCTGTCTCAAATAAATAAATAAAATCTTTTAAAAAAAAAATAAGATAGATGTATAAGAGGGAATAAAGATGGTAGAGCTAACCTGTGGTTTTACTCAATGGATCACAGATTAAGCCAATAGTT
>NW_027873353.1:0-249 GCF_054177405.1 Leptonychotes weddellii | reverse complement strand
AAACTCATTAATTTATGGTTTATCCTTTTGGCATTTCTTTTGAACAAATGAATGAATATATATATATATAATGAATACATACAGTGTTGTATCCCCTCTGTCTTACACAAAAGGTAGCATAATATAGATACTCTTCATTTTGCTTTTTAAATTTAATTATGTTCTGGAAATCACTCCATATCTTCATTTTTTTTTTTTTTATAGCTGCATAGTATTTCACTGTGTGGATGGCTCAGTTTATTCAACGAC
>NW_027873352.1:0-249 GCF_054177405.1 Leptonychotes weddellii | reverse complement strand
ACTCAATCTCACTAGAATATCCAGTTGACTGCACTGTATGTCAAACCAGTGATCACATTTCTTGATGCCCAGAAGGCATGTAAGCAATAGTGGTTCCTGTTGAATCGCTTGACCACCAAAAGTGTTTTGATCTTCTGTTCAGTTTTTTCTAGGTAGTGAAATTTGTCTAATTTGTTTCTCTGTGTGTCTGTTACTTCATCTGTTAACATGGGAATTTTACCACAAATTTTTTGTAAGGAGTCAATTAAA
>NW_027873351.1:0-249 GCF_054177405.1 Leptonychotes weddellii | reverse complement strand
TCAGGATCTAGGAGATTGCACGCCCTAAGGCAAATGGGATATAGAAAAAAGAGCAGTTTTCTCTCAAAGGAAAAAAAAAGAAAAGGGAAATATCAGGAACAGGCAAAGTTCAGTTAGGAAAGAAGATAAGAGTCTGTAAAGAGACTGAAGATATAGAGAAATTCATATTTAATAAAATATGAGTCTGAGAGGGCACTATGGGAAGGTGAAAACAAAGCTAACAATGGAAAGAAAAATCAGAGCGGTAGA
>NW_027873350.1:0-249 GCF_054177405.1 Leptonychotes weddellii | reverse complement strand
AACCAGGCCCCAGACTCCAGTGTGGAGGCTCTGCCTCCCCCAGGGGGGACGCTCCGATGAGCAGCACGTCACCTGGGTGGCAGGGATACCGTCTGGTCACCATGCGGTCACGCCTCTTGGTCAAGTTCCATTAGGCGAAAGTCGTGCAGAAGAGCCTCTTGTGTTTTTCCTAGTTTCTGTGAAGGGGACACCATTGTACATTCAACTGACCTGTGTTTTGTTTCAAGAAACAGTCCCTAAAGCCAGAGG
>NW_027873349.1:0-249 GCF_054177405.1 Leptonychotes weddellii | reverse complement strand
TTTCTTTCATTCAGTAAATGAAAATATTGAACAGGAGAAACAAGTTTCCTGCTTATAGGGGCCTTAACACTCCAGGAAATGGTGATTAAGTGCTATGAAGGAAATCAAACAGGGTGATGCAGAGGGTTAGTTGGAGACGGCCTAAGGAGGTGACACTGGACCTGAGGCCTGAATGGTTATGTCTCCTGCTATACAACAACAATATGGTATTGAAACACTTCAGACAAAGACAGAAGCAAGAGCCAAGGC
>NW_027873348.1:0-249 GCF_054177405.1 Leptonychotes weddellii | reverse complement strand
GCTCAGTTGGTTAAGCGACTGCCTTCGGCTCAGGTCATGATCCCAGGGTCCTGGGATCGAGTCCCACATCGGGCTCCCGGCTCAGCAGGAAGCCTGCTTCTCCCTCTCCCACTCCCCCTGCTTGTGTTCCTGCTCTCGCTGTCTCTGTCTCTGTCAAATAAATAAATAAAATCTTTAAAAAAAAAAAAAAAAAAAGAATCTATAGTAAGAGAATAAGGAAAAAATATTCCAGGTAGGTGGGGCAATACC
>NW_027873347.1:0-249 GCF_054177405.1 Leptonychotes weddellii | reverse complement strand
GATTTGTATGTGTTGCATGTGGTGTGTGTGTGTAGTGAATTTCATGTGTGTTTTTTTTATGTTATGTTAGTCACCATACACTACATCATTAGTTTGTGATCTAGTGTTCCATGATTCATTGTTTGAGTATAACACCCAGTGCTCCATGCAGTACGTGCTCTCCTTAATACCCATCACCGGGCTAACCAATCCCCTCACCCCCCCCTTCTAAAACCCTCATTTGTTTGTCATAGTCCATAGTCTCTCATG
>NW_027873346.1:0-249 GCF_054177405.1 Leptonychotes weddellii | reverse complement strand
GGAATGTAGCAAACGTGGGGTTTTCTGCCTGTTTTCAGTCTCACTCCTGAAGGAAAGGGTTCCTTCATCACACAGTAATCTATTGACAATGGGTGTGAAGAGTAATCAATATTAGAAAAGGGATTTGATTGTCTAAAGAATGAGACCATAGAAGGCCAATGGAAGAGCAGTCTCCATTGAAGGAAGAGATAAGGATAAAGCTGGGACGCCAGGGAGCAGGAGAAGGACTGGAAGGACCAACAACCAGGA
>NW_027873345.1:0-249 GCF_054177405.1 Leptonychotes weddellii | reverse complement strand
AGTGAGGCTAAACTTTAAGAGTCAGGCCCTCCCAGCAGTAACACCGGGGGAGTGAGGAGCTGGGACCGTGGTGTTTCCTAAATTCCGGCTCCTGCACTGAAACAGTCTCCTGTGTGTCCCCTGCTCCCCAGGCAGGCAGGTGTGGCTGGCCAGAGGGGTGAGGCCTGGGGCGGCCCTGGCTGTGGGCCTCTCGCAGGCCAGGCTGCCAGGCTTGGGAAGAGGAAGGGAAAGCGGCAGGGAACCTGAGGA
>NW_027873344.1:0-249 GCF_054177405.1 Leptonychotes weddellii | reverse complement strand
AAAATGACTAAGGAAGTCCTCTTGGCGGTGTTCATTAACTTAAGCTTAAACCCCCTCTTAATAATATGTTTTTATTCATCATATTACCAGATTTTGCTTCCCTGAACTGAGAGAGGACAGTAAATAAACTTTGGTTGCAACAGACCTCAGCTACTGTCTATTATGGACTCAAACTCAAGATAGCTCATGGGACACAGGGTTTCAATAGCAATTACCAATTACCTTTCAATTACCTTTTCCCCCCACAGA
>NW_027873343.1:0-249 GCF_054177405.1 Leptonychotes weddellii | reverse complement strand
CAAATTTAGACTGTTTTTCCACAGTGAGGGGGATAAAACAAGCATTTGAGTGAACACTTCTCCTCTGTCAGATTAAATGCTTTCAATTTTACATTTAATTGCTTAAAATACATTTAGAATAAAAGCTTTGTTATGTCAATGGTTTCAATCAGAAATTATTGATATGGTATAAAGTACTTAATTTTATCCTAAAAACTGTTAAGTTAAAATATTCTCAATTTATACAAGGATAGGTACCATGCATATCCC
>NW_027873342.1:0-249 GCF_054177405.1 Leptonychotes weddellii | reverse complement strand
ATACTTGGGAAGAGGACAAGTACTATTACAAATGTTGTCGATTTGGGAATGACCCCAGAGGTCAAACCTCTAATCTAACTGCACACCACGTCGGAAGCTGCTGACAGCAAGCCCCAGGGTCCCGGGGCCCAGTGCCCATGGTCTCCCAGACTAAACCCACCAAGCGAGGAGGAGCCCATCCGTGCCCCGGTGTCCTGTCCATCGATGCTCATCAGACCCCTGAGCAACACGGGGCGCCCCACCCACAGT
>NW_027873341.1:0-249 GCF_054177405.1 Leptonychotes weddellii | reverse complement strand
TGGATCTTCAACCAATTCCTTATTGATGAGTATTAAAGTTGTTTCCAGTGCTTTGCCATTACAAATAACTGTACAGTAAATATCCCTATATAAATTTGTCCTCATCCACAGGATTCTCTCAAGATAATGCAGATGCTAGAGAGAAAGCACATGTATTCTTTTATTTTTTTAAATATTTATTTATTTATCTTAGAGAAAGGAGGGAGGGGCAGAGGGAGAGGGAGATAGAGTCCCAAGCAGACTCCCCAC
>NW_027873340.1:0-249 GCF_054177405.1 Leptonychotes weddellii | reverse complement strand
AATTCACTTTTGATGCCATTTCCATTTCTAGGAAAATATCTTTTCTTAACTTTTTCATTGTATTCAGTTTTGCTTTTCTCATGGACAAGAGTTTGAACTAGTCTTAAAATATCTGCAATATCTATTTATAACGTTTTTGTCATGAATAAGGTCTTGCCATATATAAAAGTGCAGGAAAAAGTTGACAATTTTAAATGTACTCTCCTATAGATTAAAGGTTGCAACAAATAAAAAAGTAAAAAATAAAGG
>NW_027873339.1:0-249 GCF_054177405.1 Leptonychotes weddellii | reverse complement strand
GGGCCACAAAGCCCCACCTGATCCGGTCCTCCCAGCAGTAACATCCGGGTAGTGAGGAGCTGGGACCGTGGTGTTTCCTAAATTCCGGCTCCTGCACTGAAACAGTCTCCTGTGTGTCCCCTGCTCCCCAGGCAGGCAGGTGTGGCTGGCCAGAGGGGTGAGGCCTGGGGCGGCCCTGGCTGTGGGCCTCTCGCAGGCCAGGCTGCCAGGCTTGGGAAGAGGAAGGGAAAGCGGCAGGGAACCTGAGGA
>NW_027873338.1:0-249 GCF_054177405.1 Leptonychotes weddellii | reverse complement strand
TGATTTGTATGTGTTGCATGTGGTGTGTGTGTGTAGTGAATTTCATGTGTTTTTTTTTATGTTATGTTAGTCACCATACACTACATCATTAGTTTGTGATCTAGTGTTCCATGATTCATTGTTTGAGTATAACACCCAGTGCTCCATGCAGTACGTGCTCTCCTTAATACCCATCACCGGGCTAACCAATCCCCTCACCCCCCCCTTCTAAAACCCTCATTTGTTTGTCATAGTCCATAGTCTCTCATG
>NW_027873337.1:0-1762 GCF_054177405.1 Leptonychotes weddellii | reverse complement strand
AGATACTAGAAGGGGAAGAATGAAGGGGGGGAAATCGGAGGGGGAGACGAACCATGAGAGATGATGGACTCTGAAAAACAAACTGAGGGTTCTAGAGGGGAGGGCGGTGGGAGGATGGGTTAGCCTGGTGATGGGTATTAAAGAGGGCACGTTCTGCATGGAGCACTGGGTGTTATATGCAAAGAATGAATCATGGAACACTACATCAAAAACTAATGATGTAATGTATGGTGATTAACACAACAATAAAAAAAGAAATTTCAGGATATTATTAAAGGGATTATAACCCCTGTGTATAGCTTAGTGACGAAAAGCATGGCCTTTGATGTCACATAGCTATCTTTGGAATGTGGCTCTGCTATCTGTGAGCTTTAGGACTCTGAGTATGTTGTCTCTTATCTTTCTACCTAAGTTACTTAATTGATAAGGCAGAGATAATAGAACCTACCTCATAGGGTTCAGTTGAAGTTAAATTAGTTCAGTTATGTACAGCGCCACTCACACTTATAGTAAGTATTGAGTGAAGGTGTGTCATTAGCTAATATCTATGTAATATAGTTTTGAAGCATTCCTTTGGTTTGTGAAAAACTTTTAAACTTTAAAGGGTTGGTCATACATATAATATTCTCTGACTACAGTGGGATTAAGTTAGAAATCAGTAACAAATTGGTAATTAGAGAACCATCATAATTGGAAACTAATTACATATTTCTAAACTATTCAGAAGTCAAATAATACATTAGAATAGAAATTAGAAAACATTTATAACAAATATAATGAAAAATACTATTCACCAAATTTTGTGGATTTTTTAATTGAAATATAATGGGTACACATAGGATTTCACTCATATGTGGAATTTAAGAAATAAAACAGATAAACATAGGGGAAGGAAAAAAAAAAAGAGAAGGAAGCAAACCATAAGAGACTCTTAACTATAGAGAACAAACTGCTGGTTAATGGAGAGGAGGTGGGCAGGGGATGGGCTAAAGGGGTGATGGATATTAAGGAGAGCACATGCTGTGATGAGCACTGGGAGTTATAAGTAAGTGATGAATCACTAAATTCTACACCTGAAACCAATTTTACCATATATGTACCATATATGTTAACTAGTTAGAATTTAAATAAAGACTTGAAATCAAAAAAATAAGAAAAAAAAGAAAAAAAAGAAAAAAAGGAAATATAATTGGTATTTATTTTGTGAGTTTAAGGTGTACAATGTGGTGATTTGATACATTTATATATTATAATATGATTACCATTATAGCTTTATCTAACAGCTTTATCATGTCACATAATTATCATTTCCTTTTTGCAGTGAATTAAATCTTGTGTATTTAATTAAAGATGGACTTAGATATAGTTGTCTTAAATGCATAGAAAAGATAAAAGAAACAAATGATCTGACCATAATTCTTAGACAGTTAGGAAAAAACAAAAATTTTTAAATATCAAGTAAAGAATTTCAAAGTAATATAAGAAAATCAAAAATTGATTCTTGACATATCTGATGATTCTACGCAAAAAAAAAAAAAAATTAGCAATGGAAAGGGGGATATAACTAGCTCCTGGAGTTGTTACAAAGGTTATGCTAAACAATTTCATGTCAATAAATTTTAAAATTTTAAATGTACAAATTTCTAGGAAAATGTAACTTGCCAAAAGTGACTCAAAAAAGAATAGGAAATCTGAATATTCTATAAACACCAAAAAATTGAGTCAATAGTGAAAATCTTCCCATGAAGAAAACTCCAGGCCC
>NW_027873336.1:0-249 GCF_054177405.1 Leptonychotes weddellii | reverse complement strand
CTGCATGGAGCACTGGGTGTTATGCACAAACAATGAATCATGGAACACTACATCTAAAACTGATGATGTAATGTATGGGGATTAACATAAGAATAAAAAAAAAATCCAGGTGTCTGTAGGGCTGTATTCCTCTCTGGAGGCTCTAGAGCAGAAGCCATTTCTTTGCCTTTTCCAGCGTCTAGGGGCCATCTGGGTTCCTAGGCACGTGGCTGTTCCTCCATCCTCAAAGTCAGCAACGTTGCGTCTGCC
>NW_027873335.1:0-249 GCF_054177405.1 Leptonychotes weddellii | reverse complement strand
ACTTGAGAACCCCAGGGCTTGGTCTGTAAATGGCAGTGAAGGAATGAAGACAGCTCCATTCTGAGTTCAGAGAGCAACACTAACTGTTTTCATAATCCCAAGCTAAATTCACTTGCAAACCTCATCTCCCCCCTCCCCACCTCACCACTACCGCTGAACTTCTGACCTTTACTGCCCCAGGCAATCTCTGGAAAGCCAAGCTGTCATTCCTGTCATCTATACAGGAATTCCATCCAAATGATCTTTTGC
>NW_027873334.1:0-249 GCF_054177405.1 Leptonychotes weddellii | reverse complement strand
TTTGTTTTTTTTTTCTTTCCCTCTTAATAACAGATACAGCAGGAGTAAATTTTTTTTTTTTAAAGATTTTATTTATTTATTTGACAGAGAGATAGACAGAAGAGCACAAGCAGAGGGAGTGGCAGAGGGAGAGGGAGAAGCAGGCTCTGCACTGAGCAGGGAACCCGATGCGGGACTCGATCCCAGGACCCTGAGATCAAGACCTGAGCCGAAGGCAGACGCTTAACCATCTGAGCCACCCAGGCGCCC
>NW_027873333.1:0-249 GCF_054177405.1 Leptonychotes weddellii | reverse complement strand
CTCTCCCAGAGCCTTGAAGAGGGTCCTTGGAAGTGAGGCAGCCTGAAGATGAAGCCTCATTAGCTGTACTAGAAATTTGCTTCTCTACACCCATTCATGTCAAAAACTCTTAGCAAACTCGGGGTAGAAGATGTTTCACCAACTACTGTTAGATGACAACCAACCATAAAATACTAGTGATATAAAACATTAAGCACTTCTTTTTTTTTAAATTTTATTATGTTATGTTAGTCACCATACAATACATCA
>NW_027873332.1:0-249 GCF_054177405.1 Leptonychotes weddellii | reverse complement strand
CTGCATGGAGCACTGGGTGTTATGCACAAACAATGAATCATGGAACACTTCATCTAAAACTGATGATGTAATGTATGGGGATTAACATAAGAATAAAAAAAAAATCCAGGTGTCTGTAGGGCTGTATTCCTCTCTGGAGGCTCTAGAGCAGAAGCCATTTCTTTGCCTTTTCCAGCGTCTAGGGGCCATCTGGGTTCCTTGGCACGTGGCTGTTCCTCCATCCTCAAAGTCAGCAACGTTGCGTCTGCC
>NW_027873331.1:0-249 GCF_054177405.1 Leptonychotes weddellii | reverse complement strand
CTCAAAAAGGAAAAGGAAAATTCACAATTCTGTTCTTCTTATTATTTGGTTAGTATAACAACTAATGAAAAAGTTCAGGTCAAAATATTGGTTAGGCAGTTTTGTTTTGAAGTAAGCATCTCCATAAGTCAAACAGTGAGATTGTTATCAAATCGCCATACAAAATTTTTCTTAGCAGTGATACTCTTGATCATAATCATTCTAAATACTGTACTTTCCTTTTCTCTCTCGTGTTTTCTAAGTTTCCAT
>NW_027873330.1:0-249 GCF_054177405.1 Leptonychotes weddellii | reverse complement strand
TTAGAGTTTACTGTATTATGTTCTTTCCTATTTTGGGTTCCAACTAAGTGTAAGAACAAATTCATGTTCAAATTAGCAAAGTGAAAAATATAAAAGATACACACTAATTATAGATTCCTATTCTTCCTTGTAATAATTCATCCTCAGCCAGTATATACAGGTACCATGCTCCATATTCCCCTGCACACCATCCCTGCCAGTCATCGCTTCCAGCGTAAAGGCAATATATTCTATTCTCTTTCATTCAAC
>NW_027873329.1:0-249 GCF_054177405.1 Leptonychotes weddellii | reverse complement strand
GGGGATGAGAGGGGCAGAGATGGATTGGATGTGACATGAAGCTGGAGGACGGATGGAGGGACTCAGTGTGGAGAGAAGCAAGGGGATCCTGCCCCCAGAGACCCCAAGGGGATGGACACTAAAAGGCAACAAGTATGTGTCTGCATGGGTTGGTGGTCTCAGAGCTTCAGGGGAAGCCAGTTCCTGCTAGTTCTCAGAGTTGTTGTCTTCCCTCTACTCCGAGACCTGAGGTGGCCTGAGTCCCGACAG
>NW_027873328.1:0-249 GCF_054177405.1 Leptonychotes weddellii | reverse complement strand
TTCTACTTGTTGGACGGGCTGTTCCTTCTTCTGGGACAATACTTCTATCCTCCTTCTGCCTGCCTTGCACTCCAGTATCTCCCTGAGAACAACCCTGCTCGGAGATTCACGCCCTGGGTATCCTTCATCACCTCCCTGTACCCCCAACACTGCCATGCAGCTCCCTTCCCAGAGCACACGGCACTCCAGGGTAACTATCGAGCTTTAAAATTCACACCTTGCCTGCATAAAGGCAAAGCAGGTCCCTAT
>NW_027873327.1:0-249 GCF_054177405.1 Leptonychotes weddellii | reverse complement strand
ATATAGGTGTGGGTTCATTTCTGGGTTTTCTATTCTGTTCTACTGATCTATGTGTCTATTTTTGTGCCAGTACCATACCGTCTTGATCACTACAGCTTTGTAATATAACTTGAAGTCCGGAATTGTGATGCCTCCCACTCTATTTTTCTTTTTCAAGGTTGCTTTGGCTATTTGGGGTCTTTTGTGGTTCCATACAAATTTTAGGATTGTTTGTTCTAGTTCTGTGAAAAATGCTGTTGGTATTTAGAT
>NW_027873326.1:0-1762 GCF_054177405.1 Leptonychotes weddellii | reverse complement strand
AGTGTGATTTTCCACATATGTCAATCATGTCAACTCTGTTAATTTTTGTTGTTGTTCTAGTCATCCATATCCTTACTGATTTTTTTGTCTACCTCTGTTTTAGTCCAAGCTATTGAAAGAGGTTATGAAAATTTCTTCCTTCATTGTAAATTCATCTAGTTCTTTGAGTTCTCTCAATTCATAATGATTATAAATTAAAGCTGTATTATTGGATTCAAACAGAGATAGAATTCTGATAATTTTCTCTTCACCATTATGAACTAACACCTTCTATTTCTAGTAGTGTTCCATTTTTTTCTGATACTAACATAGTTATTTCAGGTTTCTCTTGGTTAATATTTGCTTGGAATACTTCTTTGTATTCTTTAATTGCATCCTTGCTATATCCTAATGTTTAATGTGTGTCTTTTATTTGCAGCATAGAGCTGCATTTCCTTTATTTTTGACTTCGACAATCTTGATAGTTACTTGGGTATTTCTTCTATATTAAGCTAATATAATTACTGATATACTTCTGATTATCTTTATCTGTTCACTATTTTCTTTTTGACTTCCTCTCTTATATTCCACTTTTTCTTCTAGATTCATCCGTTTTATTTTATTTTTCCTTCTGTGACATTATTTCAACTGTTCTTTTCAAGCATTGAAGATAATATGACATGTACTTTTTACTTAAGTTTATTATGAGTTTTACTATTTTCTCTATGCCAGAGCTTAGAGAATTTTTAAGATTTTAATATTTTGACATTTCTGTTTATTTCCCTCCTGCTCTTTGCATTATTTCATCCTGTATTTTAATTTCTTAATGCAATCTGTTTTGATATGCATTTCAACTCATAAGTTACTTTCTGTTGTTTTTACAGATCAATAGTCTCTGTAATTACACACATACTTACCCTCCCTAATTGCTCCTCAGTCTTTCTAACATATTCAGATTTCAATAGGGATTTCTTTTTACCAAAACGTTTTCTTTTAGTATTTCTTTTAGTGAAGATCCACTGGTGACAGTTTCTCTGTTTGTCTGAAAACATTATTTTGCTTTGATTTTCTAAGAATATTTTCATTAGACATAAAATTCTAGGTTGACATTTATTTATCTTTTAGCATGTTATAGAGATCGTATCATTATCTTCTGGTTTTCATGGTTTCTGTTGGAAAGTCAGATGTCAGGCTTATTATTGCCACTTGAAAGTGACATGCCTTTTTGCTCTAGTTCCTTTTAAGATTTTTTTCTTTGTCTTTGGCTTTTGGCATTCTTACTATATATATAATTTACATTTCATCATGTTTGAAATTCACAGAGCTTTGTGCATGTGTGGTTTACTGTCTTTCGTTACTTTTGGATTATTTGGGCCTGTTCTCTCTTAAAATATTGCTTATGTCACGTTTTAGCTCTCTTTTCCTTCTGAGATTCAGGTACAAATTTGTTAGCCTTTTTACTTCATTCCACATTTCTGTTATGCTCCTTTATTTTTTTTCCTGTATATTTCAATTTAGATGTTTCTTGTGATATGTCTCCCTATTTACCAATCTTATTTTCTCTTGTGGCTAATTTGTCATTAAATCTATCCATTAAGATCTCAATTTCAGGCATTTTATTTTTTCAGTTCTAGAATTTCCATTTGATTGTTTTTATAGATTCCAATACTGGTCAAATTCTTTATCTTTTCTTCTTGTTTCTTCAGTTTTTCCCCTGGTTTCTTGGGTATACTAATCATAGATATTTCAAAGTTCTTCTTGCCTGATAACTTTAATATCTGTA
>NW_027873325.1:0-249 GCF_054177405.1 Leptonychotes weddellii | reverse complement strand
CAAAAACTAATGATGTAATGTATGGTGATTAACATAACAATAAAAAAAGTAAAAAAAAAGAAAAGAGAAAACAAGATGATAAGAGACAGAAATGAGTCCTATGAGACAGTGTCTCTGGAGTATAGAATTTATCCTGGAGAAAGGGTAAAAATCTGAATGGCTGTGCTATTCTAAGAACCACCCTTTTTCTCTGGGGTGAGGTGGTCAGAGTGGCTTCCCAGAGAAACAGCGCTTGGGAGGGTCTCTAAA
>NW_027873324.1:0-249 GCF_054177405.1 Leptonychotes weddellii | reverse complement strand
CCCCCCCCCCCCCCCCCCCCCCCCCCCCCCCCCCCCCCCCCCGACCCGGGAGCCTGGTGGTGGGTATTGAGGAGGGCACATTCTGCATGGAGCACTGGGTGTTATGCACAAACAATGAATCATGGAACACTTCATCTAAAACTAATGTTGTAATGTATGGAGATTAACATAAGAATAAAAAAATAAAAAAATAAGTAAATAAAAATATAAATATCTGAGTAATGCATCTACTATAGAGTGAAACAGTAT
>NW_027873323.1:0-249 GCF_054177405.1 Leptonychotes weddellii | reverse complement strand
GATCCTAGGACCCTAGGATCATGACCTGAGCCGAAGGCAGCCGCTTAACTGACTGAGCCACCCAGACGCCCCGACACAGAGTTGTTTTAAACCAGAGTTGATTATTTTAGAAAACACAAAGCCCGCACCTATTGTCTGTCAGACCCTATGTGGAGTGACAGGGATCCAGACCCAGACAGAGTCCAACCCCAAGGGAGCTTCACTGTTGAGGTGGGAAGACAGACGTGTGGATGGACACATGAAGTCCAA
>NW_027873322.1:0-249 GCF_054177405.1 Leptonychotes weddellii | reverse complement strand
CTGCTTCATTTGCCGTGGTTGTCAGGGTATCCAGTTTAGACTGAATCATGCATAGCATTTTTAAGTTTGGCTTGATTAGCTCTCATTTCTGCCCTTAGAGATTCTATATTGTCACTAATATTTTTCTCAAGCCTAGATATCGACTTTGTAATTGCTACTCTGAAGTCTATCTCTGACATCTTGCTTTTATATCCATATCCATTAGATCTGTGGCAGAGGCCATTGTCTCTTGTTCTTTTCTTTGTTGGG
>NW_027873321.1:0-249 GCF_054177405.1 Leptonychotes weddellii | reverse complement strand
ACAAGGATGCACAGGTCCCAGGACCCCCTGAGAGGGTGCACAACACACACCACACACACACACATACACACACGTAGTCAGGCTTCAGGGACGACAGACCTGGGCTCCAAGATCAATTTTCCCAGTTGTGGGCCGAACAACTTCCGCCTCCGTGGCTCAGAGCCATCTGGGATGGGGAAACTGAGGCTTGGCTTCTGCCGCAAGGAGAAGGGGACAACGGCTTCCCTGCCACGGCTGGGCTGAGTCAGC
>NW_027873320.1:0-249 GCF_054177405.1 Leptonychotes weddellii | reverse complement strand
TTCTACTTGTTGGACGGGCTGTTCCTTCTTCTGGGACAATACTTCTATCATCCTTCTGCCTGCCTTGCACTCCAGTATCTCCCTGAGAACAACCCTGCTCGGAGATTCACGCCCTGGGTATCCTTCATCACCTCCCTGTACCCCCAACACTGCCATGCAGCTCCCTTCCCAGAGCACACGGCACTCCAGGGTAACTATCGAGCTTTAAAATTCACACCTTGCCTGCATAAAGGCAAAGCAGGTCCCTAT
>NW_027873319.1:0-249 GCF_054177405.1 Leptonychotes weddellii | reverse complement strand
TCTGTTTTTCAATGGACTTATATACATTTCAAAGAGGGGAGAAAGCACCCACAATCACAAGTTTCCTCAAGTAAATGCTATAAGAAAAGGATGGGAAGGGGCTCTCTTTCCTTATTTTCAACAGGGACAATAAGCCCCTTACTTTTAATATATTTTGTCCTAACAGTAGACCTTGGCTTGGTTTGCTCACAGAGCTGTTGTTCATCTGGCTGTTGGCTGGTCTAGGACAGCTGCAGCTGGAAAGGCTGC
>NW_027873318.1:0-249 GCF_054177405.1 Leptonychotes weddellii | reverse complement strand
GGTGAGGTGAGGTGAGGTGAGGTGGGGTGAGGTGAGGTGAGGTGAAGTGAGGTGAGGTGAGGTGAGGTGAAGTGAGGTGAAGTGAGGTGGGGTGAGGTGAGGTGAGCTGAGGTGGAGTGAGGTGGGCTGGGGTGAGGTGAGGTGAGGTAAGTTAAGGTGGGGGGGGCATGCCCCTGACACAAACGGAGGGCAGAAGTCTCCAAGCTGCTGAGGGGTGGAGGTTGCCCAGTCAGGGCTTAGAGCTTCCTC
>NW_027873317.1:0-249 GCF_054177405.1 Leptonychotes weddellii | reverse complement strand
GTCCCTGAGGAGTGCCACTGAATCCACTGGGACTGGAATGTGTGCAGGTAACAGTGGAGGAGGGGTCTCACGGGCTTCTGCCATGCTAGGGACTTCCTGGACGCTGGTGGCACTGACCCTCTGGGTCATCTTTGGCCAGGGCCTTCCCTTCTTTGGGCCTCGATGGACCCATATTTACCAAGACAGGCTTGGGCTCAGGTATTTCAAAGAACTTTTGTCCCCTGCGTCCGGGACCCAGGAGCTACTGGC
>NW_027873316.1:0-249 GCF_054177405.1 Leptonychotes weddellii | reverse complement strand
CTGCTTCATTTGCCGTGGTTGTCAGGGTATCCAGTTTAGACTGAATCATTCATAGCATTTTTAAGTTTGGCTTGATTAGCTCTCATTTCTGCCCTTAGAGATTCTATATTGTCACTAATATTTTTCTCAAGCCTAGATATCGACTTTGTAATTGCTACTCTGAAGTCTATCTCTGACATCTTGCTTTTATATCCATATCCATTAGATCTGTGGCAGAGGCCATTGTCTCTTGTTCTTTTCTTTGTTGGG
>NW_027873315.1:0-1762 GCF_054177405.1 Leptonychotes weddellii | reverse complement strand
TACAGATATTAAAGTTATCAGGCAAGAAGAACTTTGAAATATCTATGATTAGTATACCCAAGAAACCAGGGGAAAAACTGAAGAAACAAGAAGAAAAGATAAAGAATTTGACCAGTATTGGAATCTATAAAAACAATCAAATGGAAATTCTAGAACTGAAAAAATAAAATGCCTGAAATTGAGATCTTAATGGATAGGTTTAATGACAAATTAGCCACAAGAGAAAATAAGATTGGTAAATAGGGAGACATATCACAAGAAACATCTAAATTGAAATATACAGGAAAAAAAATAAAGGAGCATAACAGAAATGTGGAATGAAGTAAAAAGGCTAACAAATTTGTACCTGAATCTCAGAAGGAAAAGAGAGCTAAAACGTGACATAAGCAATATTTTAAGAGAGAACAGGCCCAAATAATCCAAAAGTAACGAAAGACAGTAAACCACACATGCACAAAGCTCTGTGAATTTCAAACATGATGAAATGTAAATTATATATATAGT
Source organism: Leptonychotes weddellii (assembly GCF_054177405.1). Lineage (NCBI taxonomy): Eukaryota > Metazoa > Chordata > Mammalia > Carnivora > Phocidae > Leptonychotes > Leptonychotes weddellii. The sequence continues at coordinate 1,258 of NW_027873315.1, read as the reverse complement.
AAGAATGCCAAAAGACAAAGACAAAGCAAAAAATCTTAAAAGGAACTAGAGCAAAAAGGCATGTCAGTTTCAAGTGGCAATAATAAGCCTGACATCTGACTTTCCAACAGAAACCATGAAAACCAGAAGATAATGATACGATCTCTATAACATGCTAAAAGATAAATAAATGTCAACCTAGAATTTTATGTCTAATGAAAATATTCTTAGAAAATCAAAGCAAAATAATGTTTTCAGACAAACAGAGAAACTGTCACCAGTGGATCTTCACTAAAAGAAATACTAAAAGAAAACGTTCTGGTAAAAAGAAATCCCTATTGAAATCTGAATATGTTAGAAAGACTGAGGAGCAATTAGGGAGGGTAAGTATGTGTGTAATTACAGAGACTATTGATCTGTAAAAACAACAGAAAGTAACTTATGAGTTGAAATGCATATCAAAACAGATTGCATTAAGAAATTAAAATACAGGATGAAATAATGCAAAGAGCAGGAGGGAAATAAACAGAAATGTCAAAATATTAAAATCTTAAAAATTCTCTAAGCTCTGGCATAGAGAAAATAGTAAAATTCATAATAAACTTAAGTAAAAAGTACATGTCATATTATCTTCAATGCTTGAAAAGAACAGTTGAAATAACGTCACAGAAGGAAAAATAAAATAAAACGGATGAATCTAGAAGAAAAAGTGGAATATAAGAGAGGAAGTCAAAAAGAAAATAGTGAACAGATAAAGATAATCAGAAGTATATCAGTAATTATATTAGCTTAATATAGAAGAAATACCCAAGTAACTATCAAGATTGTCGAAGTCAAAAATAAAGGAAATGCAGCTCTATGCTGCAAATAAAAGACACACATTAAACATTAGGATATAGCAAGGATGCAATTAAAGAATACAAAGAAGTATTCCAAGCAAATATTAACCAAGAGAAACCTGAAATAACTATGTTAGTATCAGAAAAAAATGGAACACTACTAGAAATAGAAGGTGTTAGTTCATAATGGTGAAGAGAAAATTATCAGAATTCTATCTCTGTTTGAATCCAATAATACAGCTTTAATTTATAATCATTATGAATTGAGAGAACTCAAAGAACTAGACGAATTTACAATGAAGGAAGAAATTTTCATAACCTCTTTCAATAGCTTGGACTAAAACAGAGGTAGACAAAAAAATCAGTAAGGATATGGATGACTAGAACAACAACAAAAATTAACAGAGTTGACATGATTGACATATGTGGAAAATCACACT
>NW_027873314.1:0-249 GCF_054177405.1 Leptonychotes weddellii | reverse complement strand
CTGTCCTAGTTTTTCCTTTTTCATAGCTATCATCACCTCCTACAATTTTATGCAATTTTACTTATTTATTTTGTTTGTTGTCTATTTCTCCCTGCTTGCTTATAAGCTCCTTGAAAGCGGGGTCTTTGTTTTGTTCATTAATGTCTGTCAAATTCTCTGGCTGTGCATGACTCTAGGAAGGTCCCTCATAAGTTGTAATTACAGATTCCTGTCTATATCCCTCTATTTGTCATCTCTGAATCCAGGTGG
>NW_027873313.1:0-249 GCF_054177405.1 Leptonychotes weddellii | reverse complement strand
ATGGTGGGTTCTGAGAAATGCTGTCCTTCTGGCCGGTTCAGGAGACACATAGATTCTGCCCCAGACACCCGAGGTTGAGGCTTGCTCCCTGTGCAGGCCCCAGACCACTGCCAGCATCTGTGGAGCAGACAGATGCCAGTCAGCTGTCTGAAGCTCTCTGATTCTTGACCCTTTCTATCAGGTACTCATCACTGGTGCTCTCTGGCCTGGCTCTAGCTCACACACCTCTTTGTTTCACTAGTATTTGGG
>NW_027873312.1:0-249 GCF_054177405.1 Leptonychotes weddellii | reverse complement strand
TGTACTATTAGTAATATTCCTTCCTTAAATATTTAGAATTAACAAATAAAGCCATCTGAGTTTACAGCCATCAAAAAGAATGAAATCTTGCCATTTACAACAATGTGAATTATTTATTTATTTATTTATTTATTTATTTATTTAAAGGTTTTGTTTATTTGACAGAGAGAAAGACAGCCAGAGAGGGAACACAAGCAGGGGGAGCGGGAGAGGGAGAAGCAGGCTTCCCGCTGAGCAGGGAGCCCGATG
>NW_027873311.1:0-249 GCF_054177405.1 Leptonychotes weddellii | reverse complement strand
ATCAAGGATATTCGTCTATAAGTCTCCTTTTGGATGGGGTCTTTGTCTGTTTTGGGGATCAAGGTAATGGTGGCCTCATAAAATGAGTTTGGAAGTTTTCCTTCCATTTCTATTTTTTGGAACAGTTTCAGAAGAATAGGTATTAATTCTTCTTTGACTGTTTGGTAGAATTCCCCTGGGAAGCCATCTGGCCCTAGGATCTTGTTTGTTGGGACATTTTTGATGACTGTTTCCATTTCCTTAGTGGTT
>NW_027873310.1:0-249 GCF_054177405.1 Leptonychotes weddellii | reverse complement strand
ATACTTGGGAAGAGGACAAGTACTATTACAAATGTTGTCGATTTGGGAACGACCCCAGAGGTCAAACCTCTAATCTAACTGCACACCACGTCGGAAGCTGCTGACAGCAAGCCCCAGGGTCCCGGGGCCCAGTGCCCATGGTCTCCCAGACTAAACCCACCAAGCGAGGAGGAGCCCATCCGTGCCCCGGTGTCCTGTCGATCGATGCTCATCAGACCCCTGAGCAACACGGGGCGCCCCACCCACAGT
>NW_027873309.1:0-249 GCF_054177405.1 Leptonychotes weddellii | reverse complement strand
CCTGCTCTCTCTGTCTCTAAAATAAATAAATAAATCTTTTAAAAAAAATACTGAAAACAATGTAAATATCCATTGTCTGTGTGAATAAAGACTATGGCATATTTATGCAAAGAAACCGCATAGGGGCACCTGGGTGGCTCAGTAGGTTAAGCGTCTGCCTCCACTCGGGTCACGATCCCAGGGTCCCAGGATCGAGTCCCGCATCGGGTTCCCTGCTCAGCAGGGAGTCTGTTTCTCCCTCTCCCTCAG
>NW_027873308.1:0-249 GCF_054177405.1 Leptonychotes weddellii | reverse complement strand
CAGTGATGTGTCTACAAGCCGAGGGAAGGGAGGCCTCCCTGCTAGAGACATCAGGGGAACACAGCCCTGCTAACACCGTGATTTTGCACTTTTAGCCTTAAAACAGTGAGGGAATAAATTTCTGTGGTTTAAGCAACCTAGTTTGTTTTGTTATTGTTTTGAATCTGCACCAGTTACATTACTAAAAGTGTAAGGACTCGTTTTTAAGACTGTTTTCAATCATCAAGATATCATTCCTCAAGGTGCAGA
>NW_027873307.1:0-249 GCF_054177405.1 Leptonychotes weddellii | reverse complement strand
TGGCGTGGGATGGCAAGTGCAGAAGCCGCAGCCGTTCCTTCTGCGTGGAGCCAGTCAGGATGCGCACGCTCCTGAGCAGGACCGGGAGAAGCCAGAGCCGCGGCTGGGGAGTGGTCCGCGTGGGGATGGCAGGGGGCCTCCCGGGCAGGACCGGAACCAGCAGTCACTGGGGGACCTCCAGTTGAGAGGCGCCCCCTGCCATTGTTGCGCGGCCCCTGCCTGCCGTGCCCTTTGCTGCCCGCCGCGGCC
>NW_027873306.1:0-249 GCF_054177405.1 Leptonychotes weddellii | reverse complement strand
ATTGAAATTCTACAGACAGCATTCTGATCACAATGCAATTAAACTGGAAATTAATAACAAAACTACAAAGCAAAGAGACCCCATCATTTGGGGAAGAAAAAACTTCATTTTTAATCAGCTATTGGGTCAAAAGCAAAATCAAAAACAAAGTGCACCATATACCAATGAAAACACTATAGATCAAACCTATAGGCTATAGCTAGAGCAATGTTCAAAGGGAATCAGTTTTAAATCTTTATATAAATAAAT
>NW_027873305.1:0-249 GCF_054177405.1 Leptonychotes weddellii | reverse complement strand
GAGGACACCTTGGGCGCCTGGGTGGCTCAGTTGGTTAAGCGACTGCCTTTGGCTCAGGTCATGATCCCAGGGTCCTGGGATCGAGTCCCGCATCGGGCTCCCTGCTCTGCGGGGAGCCTGCTTCTCCCTCTCCCACTCCCCCTGCTTGTGTTCCCTCTCTCGCTGTGTCTCTCTCTGTCAAATAAATAAATAAAATCTTTAAAAAAAAAAATAAAAGGAGGACACCTTATTATTCTTATTATTTTTTAT
>NW_027873304.1:0-249 GCF_054177405.1 Leptonychotes weddellii | reverse complement strand
TGTCCTCAGACAAGTTCCTTAACCTTTCTGAGCTTGTGTCTTTTTATCTGCAAAATGGGGATAAGGGACCACTTCACAGAGATTTCGTGAGGAATCCTCTCTCCATAGGCGATGAATTTCCATTTCCCACCCACTCGATTAGTTCATCCTTACCACAAGTACGATGGATAACCATGTTTTCAGAGGGTCTAATAGGGGGTGAAATTGACTGCCTTCGAAACTATCAATGAATAAAGCACAGCTTAATAG
>NW_027873303.1:0-249 GCF_054177405.1 Leptonychotes weddellii | reverse complement strand
AGGAGCACCTACTGTGTGTCAGACGCGACTGGACGGGAGGAAGCCAAACCCGAGTGACTGGGCCGGGAGGGGGACTAGGCTTCCAGGGAATTAGCTCCTTTCAGCGATGGGCCGCACGTCGTGTGCTCGTGGTGATTGTCCTTGTTACGGCGGAGTTCGGCGGAAGCTGGGAGGAATCAGGCAGGCTTCTTGTAGGAGGTGTGGGATTGGAGCTGAGATTTTTTTTTTTTTTTAAAGATTTTATTTATT
>NW_027873302.1:0-249 GCF_054177405.1 Leptonychotes weddellii | reverse complement strand
ACTTGAGAACCCCAGGGCTTGGTCTGTAAATGGCAGTGAAGGAATGAAGGCAGCTCCATTCTGAGTTCAGAGAGCAACACTAACTGTTTTCATAATCCCAAGCTAAATTCACTTGCAAACCTCATCTCCCCCCTCCCCACCTCACCACTACCGCTGAACTTCTGACCTTTACTGCCCCAGGCAATCTCTGGAAAGCCAACCTGTCATTCCTGTCATCTATACAGGAATTCCATCCAAATGATCTTTTGC
>NW_027873301.1:0-249 GCF_054177405.1 Leptonychotes weddellii | reverse complement strand
AGCCTCTCAAAGAAAGTACACCTGATTTCAGGAATGGATATTCTCCCCTGATCAGTAGGGAGTTTTGGATAATCTTTCCCCTTACATTTAATAAAAGCTTCTGCAAAACTTGTTGTGTTGTTGGGTTTTTATCACTAATATCTATCATCGGAAGTGTGATGTGTGGCACTTCATTTGAAGTCATGCCAGAGAGAACAAATCCTGGATTAATGTGATCCACATTTCTTATTGTTACATAGTGATTACTAT
>NW_027873300.1:0-249 GCF_054177405.1 Leptonychotes weddellii | reverse complement strand
CTTCTTTTTTTTTTTCTTAACATATATTGCATTATTTGTTTCAGAGGTACAGATCTGTGATTCAATAGTCTTGCACAATTATGCTGAGCGATATAAGTCAATCAGAGAAAGACATGTATCATATGACCTCACTGATATGAGAATATTGATTTAATTTAAACTGGGTAAAATTGTACCTACTTTGGTTTATTTCACTGAGTGTAAAGTCACCTCCATGTTATTTACTTTACATAGAAGAACATTTTTTTC
>NW_027873299.1:0-249 GCF_054177405.1 Leptonychotes weddellii | reverse complement strand
GAAGAAGCTAGGGTGACAAGAAAATAAGATGAAGGGGCTTGGAAAACACATTTTTTTTTTTTTAAAGATTTTATTTATTTATTTGAGACAGAGAGAATGAGAGAGAGAGAGCACATGAGATGGGGGAGGGTCAGAGGCAGAAGCAGGCTCCCTGCCGAGCAGGGAGCCCGATGCGGGACTCGATCCAGGGACTCCAGGATCATGACCTGAGCCGAAGGCAGTCGCTTAACCAACTGAGCCACCCAGGCG
>NW_027873298.1:0-249 GCF_054177405.1 Leptonychotes weddellii | reverse complement strand
CTGTTGAAGAAAATGTTTGTATGAAATATTGCCCTAAAGCTGGTAGAAAATCAATCATATTGGGAAATCTTACTATACAAAGGAATTTATTTCCTAAGCTGGAAGATGTGTATATAAACATGATGATATTCTTCATGGAATTTCTCACAAATGCCAAGGTTTGTAATGTGTTGGTGGTCCCTTCAGTATCCTGGTACCTATCTGTGAGAAGCTAGGACATTTATTTTAGTGCTATCTGGTGCTATTTTT
>NW_027873297.1:0-249 GCF_054177405.1 Leptonychotes weddellii | reverse complement strand
ATTTATTTCTTTTATTTTTTGCTACCCAATATTAGAAAAAAATCTTTCTTTGCATCCGTGAAGCTGAAAAAGGGTAGCCTAAGACTGGAAATTATTATTTTCTGTCCTGTTAGAATGAAGCAGGGGCATATAGACAATGGGCAGAATTGAGGGTGAGAGAGTAGAAGATACATGGCACCCGGAGGGAAGGGGACCAGGGCGATGGTCTTACCATCTGCTCAGAAGCTTATTGGTGTCTGTTTCAGGTCC
>NW_027873296.1:0-249 GCF_054177405.1 Leptonychotes weddellii | reverse complement strand
CTTAACAGAGTCATAGATGCCATGCACTAAGAAATAGCAGAAAATGCATAGTTTATAGAAAACATGGGGATATATATCAGATGACTTCCCTACAAGAGATAAAAGGGCTCGTTTCTTTTCTTTTTTTTTTTTTTTATGTTATGTTAGTCACCATACAATACATCATTGGTTTTTGATGTGGTGATCCACGATCCATTGTGTTCATATAACACCCAGTGCTCCATGCAGTACGTGCCCTCCTTAATACCC
>NW_027873295.1:0-249 GCF_054177405.1 Leptonychotes weddellii | reverse complement strand
CTCTCTCTCTCTCTCTCTTTTAAATAAATAAATAAATATTTTTTAAAAACTGAAATCATGCAGTTTTTATGTAATTAAAAAACAATATGGGGCACCTGGGTGGCTCAGTTGTTAAGTGTCTGCCTTCGGCTGGGGTCATGATCCCAGGAGCCCTGCTCAGCAGGAGTTCTGCTTCTCCCTCTCCCACTCTCCCTGCTTGTATTCCCTCTCTCTGTGTCAAATAAATAAATAAAATCTTAAAAAAAAAAA
>NW_027873294.1:0-1762 GCF_054177405.1 Leptonychotes weddellii | reverse complement strand
TTATGTGGAAAACCCAAAAGACTCCACCCCAAAACTGTTAGAACTCATACAGGAATTCAATCAAGTGGCAGGATATAAAATCAATGCACAGAAATCAGTGGCATTCCTATACACCAACAACAAGACAGAAGAAAGAGAAATTAAGGAGTCAATCCTATTTATAATTTCACCCAAATTTATAAAATACCTAGGACTAAGTCTAACCAAAAAGGCAAAGAATCTGTACTCAGAAAACTGTAAAATACTCATGAAAGAAATTGAGGAAGACACAAAGAAATGGAAAGACGTTCCATGCTCATGGATTGGAAGAACAAATATTGTGAAGATGTCAATGCTACCTAGAGCAAGCTACACATTTAATGTAATCCCTATCAGAATACCATCAACTTTTTTCAAAGAAATGGAACAAATTATCTTAAAATTTGTATGGAATCAGAAAAGACCCCGAATAGCCAGAGGAATTTTGAAAAAGAAAAGCAAAGACGGTGGTATCGAATTCTGGACATCAAGCTCTATTACAAAACTGTAACCATCAAGACAGCATTGTAGTGGCACAAAATTGGACGCATAGATCAATGGAACAGAATAGAGAGCCCAGAAATGGACCCTCAACTCTATGGTCAAGCAATCTTCAACAAAGCAGGAAAGAATGTCCAATGGAAAAAAGACAGTCTCTTCAACAAATGGTGTTGGGAAAACTGGACAGCCACCTGCAGAAGAATGAAACTGGATCATTTCCTTACACCACACACGAAAATAGACTCAAAATGGATGAAGGACCTAAATGTGAGACAGGAATCCATCAAAATCCTAGAGTAGAACACAGGCAGCAACCTCTTTGACCTCAGCCACAGCAACATCTTCCTAGAAACTTCGCCAAAGGCAAGGGAAGCAAGGGCAAAAATGAACTATTGGGACTTCATCAGGATAAAAAGCTTTTGCCCAGCAAAGTAAACAGTCAACAAAACCAAAAGTCAACTGACAGAATGGGAGATTATTTGCAAATGACATATCAGATAAAGGGCTTGTATCCAAAATCTATAAAGAACTCATCAAACTCAACACCCAAAGAACAAATGATCCAATCAAGAAATGGGCAGAAGACATGAACAGACATTTTTCCAAAGAAGACTCTAAATGGGCAACAGACACATGAAAAAGTGCGCAACATCACTCGGCATCAGGGAAATCCAAATCAAAACTTCAATGAGATATCACCTCACACCAGTCAGAGTGGCTAAAATTGACAAGTCAGGAAATGACAAATGTTGGCGAGGATGCGGTCAAAGGGGGAACCCTCATACATGGTTGGGGGGAATGCAAGCTGGTATAGCCAATCTGGAAAACAGTATGGAGTTTCCTCAAAAAGTTAAAAATAGTGTTACCATACGACCCAGTAATTGCACTACTGGGTATTTACCCAAAGATACAAATGTAGGGATCCAAAGGGGTACATGCACCCCAATGTTTATAGCAGCAATGTCCACAATAGCCAAACTATGGAAAGAGCCAAGATGTCCATCACCAGATGAATGGATAAAGAAGATGTGGTATATATATATACAATGGAATATTATCCAGCCATCTAAAGGAATGAAATCTTGCCATTTGCAATGACGTGGATAGAACTAGAGGGTATTATGCTAAAGGATATAAGTCAATCAGAGAAAGACAAGTATCACATGATCTCAGTGATATGAAGAATTCTTAATATCAGGAAACACAGTGATGGTTACTGGAGTAGTGGGGGGTTGGGAGGGAT
>NW_027873293.1:0-249 GCF_054177405.1 Leptonychotes weddellii | reverse complement strand
CCCGCGCAGCCGGCTGGCAGAATTGGCAGCGTAGCGGGCCCTGGGGACGTGGCCACCAGGCAGGATCGCAGGCTCCATCCGCAGTGCTTCGCGCCTCCAAGCAGCGCACACCGAGCTTCCTGCCTGTGGGGAACGGGGTGCAGACAGCCGGGGTGTAGCAGTGCCGTCAGCCAGCCCTCCCCACCGCCCCGGCCCCGGCCCCGGCACGCGATCGCGAGGAGCCCACTGTCGCATGTGCAGCAGTGACAG
>NW_027873292.1:0-249 GCF_054177405.1 Leptonychotes weddellii | reverse complement strand
AATGTTTTCCCCATAAAACTAATCAGAATGGTTTTTCTTTCATTTCCACTAGGTAAAAAGGAGTATTTTTGCTTCACCTGAGAGTGTAACCGGAAAAGTTGGAGTAGGAACTTGTGGAATTGCTGATAAACCTATGACACAGTATCAAGATACCTCTAAATACAATGTCAGGCATTTGATGCCTCAATAATCAGAAAAATTGTTGTATTTCATCTCTGCAGGGCTTTACATTTACCTTTTTATCCTTAT
>NW_027873291.1:0-249 GCF_054177405.1 Leptonychotes weddellii | reverse complement strand
CAATTACCACAACTTTCTTGCGTTAACTAAAGTCTCTCTTCGTCTGACATCCTTAAGTGATGTCTGTTAATTCTTTTACAACCAACTTCTCCGGTCAGAGGTTTCTAATTTTCCCCCTCCTTTTTTTTTTTTTATTCTTATGTTAATCCCCATACATTACATCATTAGTTCTAGATGAAGTGTTCCATGATTCATTGTTTGTGCATAACACCCAGTGCTCCATGCAGAATGTGCCCTCCTCAATACCCA
>NW_027873290.1:0-249 GCF_054177405.1 Leptonychotes weddellii | reverse complement strand
ATTTTATGTTATGTGCATTTTACCACAATTAAAAATAATTTCATTTAAAAAAGATGACGTAGGGGAACATCACCGAAGACTCGATAAATGGCAGCTGTCTGTGAGTTTGGCGTGCTGTTTCTGTTGTTGTATTGTTCGCTGGGGCTCCTTCTCATGGCAGGGAAGCCTAGTAGGAACATCCAGCACCGGGGAACAGCCCGGAATAGCTGATGTGTCTTAGAGCTCATCCTCACACAGTGGGTGCTTGTG
>NW_027873289.1:0-249 GCF_054177405.1 Leptonychotes weddellii | reverse complement strand
ATAGCGGCCATGTCCACAATAGCCAAACTGTGGAAAGAGCCAAGATGTCCATCGACAGATGAATGGGTAAAGAAGATGTGGTATATATATATATATATAATGGAATATTATGCAGCCATCCACATTTGCAAAATGTGGATGGAACTGGAGGGTATTATGCTGAGCGAAGTAAGTCAATCAGAGAAAGACATGTATCATATGCTCTCACTGATAATGAGGAATTCTTAATCTCAGGAAACAAACTGAGGG
>NW_027873288.1:0-249 GCF_054177405.1 Leptonychotes weddellii | reverse complement strand
TTTGAGAGGAGTGACTCCAATTTTGAAAAATGGGTAAAATGCTATCAAAGAGCATTGCGTGCTACAGAGAAATCGTTCGTGAAAGAAAGAGTCAATCAACATGGCAAACTTTATTGCTGTCTTATTTTAAGAAATTGCCACAGCCACCCTGACCTTCAGGAACCACTACCCTGATCAGTCAGTGGCCATCAACATCAAGGCAAGACCTTCCACCGGCAAAAAGATTGACTGCTGAAAACTCAGATGATG
>NW_027873287.1:0-249 GCF_054177405.1 Leptonychotes weddellii | reverse complement strand
TGCAATACAACTTCAATGGCAACTTAATGGCAAATAGACCAAGGTGTCAATCTCATCCCTGGGCCTTATAGCTATGTGAACTTGGACAAGCTCCTTGATCTCAGAAAGCCTGTTCCACCCTTGTTTACCAGATGGGGATTGAAAGTGTTTACAGGATTGTCTTATGATTGAATAAAATAAAACATGTAAAGAGCCTCGCCAAAAAAAAAAAAAAAAGAGTCTCTCATGATTTCTCTCCCTCTCTCTTTT
>NW_027873286.1:0-249 GCF_054177405.1 Leptonychotes weddellii | reverse complement strand
CCCCTCCTTGGTGTGTCAACTTCGTCTCTCCCAACCCTTCCTGGGCCTCCTCAGAAACCTCATCTGTAAAGGGGGAAGTCTGTCTAAGAAATGTGCTCTCTAAAGACCTTTCCAGCTCTGACATTTGAGGATTTTTTTTTATTTATTTTTTTATTCTTATGTTAATCCCCATACATTACATCATTAGTTCTAGATGAAGCGTTCCATGATTCATTGTTCGTGCACAACACCCAGTGCTCCATGCAGAAC
>NW_027873285.1:0-249 GCF_054177405.1 Leptonychotes weddellii | reverse complement strand
TGAGACATTTGCCTTGGGTGCTAAATGTAAGGGGTGCTGAAAAGCTAAGTAATCTAGACTAATATTTTGAAGCAATGTTTTTTAAAATCAAAATTAATGCAAAAAGCCCATGATGGACAAACTATCAAAAATTTCAACAAAGATAGGATCAGTAAGAGTGCTCAAAGGAAATTCTATAGTTTTAGGTCTTTATTTTAGAAAAGAAAGGCCTTAAATCAATGATTTAAGCTCTAGCCTCAAGAAGTTAGA
>NW_027873284.1:0-249 GCF_054177405.1 Leptonychotes weddellii | reverse complement strand
AGAGCAGAGATCAAGTGAAGACCAGGTTGAAGATAGGATCATCTTAAGAGATCAGTTTTGGACTTGTTAGGTGTAAGATGGGAGATATATAGAAACAACATCAATGTCCATCAAGGAATGAATTGACAAAGAAAATGTGGTATATACATACAATGGAATATTTGTCAACCTTACAGAAGAAAGAAATCTGGCCATTTGTAACAACATGGATGAACCCGGAAGACATTCTGCTAAGCCAAATTACTCACA
>NW_027873283.1:0-1763 GCF_054177405.1 Leptonychotes weddellii | reverse complement strand
AGGCCCTTTCTTTTTAGTTAGTATTGTGTTCAATTTTTAGATCAGCTCCATGGAATGCAAAGAACATGCAGAAAAGTTAAAGTCACGGAACATCAATATCCATGAATCAAGGAGCAGATCGGCAAAAGAAGCCTGGGGTAATTGGTGCATCTCTTGACAATCTAAGCACAGTACTGATGCTTGAAAAATCTAGAGAGAAGTGGGGGAGAGGAGATGATGAATAAGGGACAAACCCCTCAAATGCACAATACTCTTGGTGCAAGCTATATGAAAATTACACCGTCTGTCCTTGAAATCTATTTGATTATTATCATGCTACCCATTTCTCCTCACACCTATTATAACATCCAGAATTCAAATGTTCATGGATAGGAAAATCCTGTGTGGTGGTGAAATTGCTAATAAACTATATTCACTAATTTCTGTGATCATTTCTGCTGTTCTTGTAGATAAGTCCCATGAGCTTACAATGTGGGATATTAATACCTATTGAAAAGAATGACAATTGCATTGATTGCTAACCTGAAAAAAAATGTGATCATGTATCTCTTTTCTCTGCAATACACAACACTAGACAATATAATCACCTTGAAATTGTGTGAAAGCTAGCAAAAGAAAGCTCATGAATGTTAGTATGAAATGAGAACAATGGAATACCGCAGTTAATCTTAGTTCAGACTGCAGAGTTCCACAGTACCAAAAAGGATGACCAAATTGGGATGAAGCAAATGGAGAGGTACATTTTTTAAATAGCCTTTAAACAAGGTTTATGTTCTGCTCTCTATTTTTTCAAATGGAAGCCTTTTAGTAAAAAGTGAGGGGGAGAAAAAAATGATACATAATGGTCAATGCCTTTAATTTTCAAGGGAAGTCTAAAGATGAGATTGATACTTATTTTTTTCTCAATAATGGCATGCTAGAATCCCCAAAATGTATGCAATTCTAAGAATGATTTGTGTTCTGTCAAAGTAAAATAAATATACTAACTTTAAAGAAAAGAATCTTTACCAAGGTCATAATGAGTTTCCAAAACACTGAATCTAACAGACTGCCTTTAGAGGGAGTCTGTGGGGGAGATCATGGAGAGGAGTTCAGTTTTCAATTTTTTTAAATCTTCTTTGTGTTTTTTTTTTTTTTTTTTTTTTAAAGATTTTTTATTTATTTGACAGAGAGAGATACAGCGAGAGAGGGAACACAAGCAGCAGGAGTGGGAGAGGGAGAAGCAGGCTTCCTGCCGAGCAGGGAGCCCGATGTGGGGCTCGATCCCAGGACCCTGGGACCATGACCTGAGCCGAAGGCAGACGCTTAACGACTGAGCCACCCAGGCGCCCCGTAAATCTTCTTTGTGTTAAGTGTCCCTTCTTTTCTTTACTGGCTGTAATCTACCTCAGACATTACCACTTCAATGATAGTCCATACAGGAAGGCTTCACTGCACACCTTTCATGTCCAAAGGCTTGAGTGATCACTCTTCACAAAGCTGGTGCATATATCCTTGTCATGGAAGTTACTGTGTATATGACAATAATCTGGCATATGTGACCCATCCCATTGGTATGAGGACAAAAAAAGAGGTTTTTGAATCCACAGTGGCTAGTATGTAACCAGAACTCAATATCACATACATTAAAAGAATGAATAGATGTATTCCTCTAACTTGGGTTTTCTCCAGTGGAAATGAGGCACACTCCTATTTGAGGGAAAAAAAAAACAGGATTTTAGTAAGATAGAAGCAGAAAGGGCAATATATCAATTTTTTAAAAG
>NW_027873282.1:0-249 GCF_054177405.1 Leptonychotes weddellii | reverse complement strand
CAACAGCTTTCCGCACACCCTCCCCCGGCCCCTGACAACCACCATTCCACTATGAATTTGACTACTCTAAGGACTTTATATAAGTGGAATCATACACTATTTGTTGAGATGGGGCTTATTTCAGTTAGCATAATGTCTTGGAGCTTCATCCATGTCGTACCATGTGTCAAAACTTCCTTTTTTAAGGCTGAATACCATCGTGCCTTGTATGGATATACCGGTTTGTTTGGCCGTTCATTTGTGGCTGGA
>NW_027873281.1:0-249 GCF_054177405.1 Leptonychotes weddellii | reverse complement strand
TTATTATTCAAGGAGCATTTTTGACAAGGTGTTAGAAAACTGTGTTACCTGTAAAATCCCTTGAGGTTCACTCTGTCCTTTATCAGGTCAGTTGCCTGAACAATAATAATATTCCTCAATGCTCTTCCTGCACAAGAAGAATTCTCTCCATAAATCTAAATGGAAAAAGACAAATATTCTCCATAAATTTAGAATAATATGACAATTTGTGAGCTGCCAATAGCATACCATATAAAAAAATCATGCCCA
>NW_027873280.1:0-249 GCF_054177405.1 Leptonychotes weddellii | reverse complement strand
TGTCCTCAGACAAGTTCCTTAACCTTTCTGAGCTTGTGTCTTTTTATCTTCAAAATGGGGATAAGGGACCACTTCACAGAGATTTCGTGAGGAATCCTCTCTCCATAGGCGATGAATTTCCATTTCCCACCCACTCGATTAGTTCATCCTTACCACAAGTACGATGGATAACCATGTTTTCAGAGGGTCTAATAGGGGGTGAAATTGACTGCCTTCGAAACTATCAATGAATAAAGCACAGCTTAATAG
>NW_027873279.1:0-249 GCF_054177405.1 Leptonychotes weddellii | reverse complement strand
GAGATTATAACAATAATGATATATACTTTAAACATTATATTTTTAAGATTTTATTTATTTATTTGAGAGAGAGAAAGAGTGGGGATGGGCAAAGGGGAAGGGAGAAAGAATCTGAAGCAGACTCTGCACTGAATGCGAGCCCAATGCAGGGCTTAATCCTACGACTGAGATCATGACCTGAGCTGAAACCGAGTCAGACACTTAACCAACTGAGCCACCCAGGTGCCCCTAAACATTATTTTTTTAAAC
>NW_027873278.1:0-249 GCF_054177405.1 Leptonychotes weddellii | reverse complement strand
CAAAAACCAATTAATCCTGTAGAGATATGACAGAAGAAATCTTGGGTGGGGGTGAGTGGGAAGAGATTGCTGCCTCCACAACCTAGATCATGCACAGGACTCTCACAGGTTAACGATTTTTCACTAAAGAATATACAATTTTAAGGGTGCCTGGGTGGCACAGTCGGCTAAGCGTCACCTTTGGCTCAGGTTGTGATCCTAGGGTCATGGGATCAAGCCCCGCATTGGACTCCCTGCTCAGCGGGAAGC
>NW_027873277.1:0-249 GCF_054177405.1 Leptonychotes weddellii | reverse complement strand
CTTCAGTTCCTTTGGCGTTTTCTGCGTGCCTACAGAGCACATGGAGGGACAGTGCACAGCTTGATGAGAGGAAGAAAAATAGGAAGGCCCCCAGAGACCCTGTGCTTGCCCTCAGAGAGATTAATAGCAATGTCAGATCAAGTAGAGAATTCTTAATCTCGCATTTCTTCTTTCTTCCCTCATGTTCTCTCTTACACCCTGGTGGTACTGTATTTTGATCGTGCAGTAGTCATGAGAAATAGGCACTTT
>NW_027873276.1:0-249 GCF_054177405.1 Leptonychotes weddellii | reverse complement strand
GGAATTCAAGTGAAAACCCAACACACGAGACCAACAGCCTAAGTAAGCAGAGACCAGGGTCAGGGCCTCTCCATTTAAGATCCGTTCCTACTGAGCTGAGAAAACCAATGCATGGCCAACAGTGTTCCGACGGCGAATGCTGTTCCCGTGCCGAACCTCGAATTCTTAGGTATCTTAGTCTACTACATGTCGCACAAGTCTAGCACTCACAGACACTTTGCACTGTAAGTTGGCTGGAGCACCTGGGGA
>NW_027873275.1:0-249 GCF_054177405.1 Leptonychotes weddellii | reverse complement strand
TGTATGTCAGAGTTAATTTTCATAGTTTATTAAATAAAAATAGAAATACTGTGAAACCTGTAGGTACTAGTATGCTAAATGCGTAAGCTTTAGTATGTTTGACTGTCCACACCTTAGTTAATAGTAGCTGAAACACTTTGACTATTACTGTTGTCGTTATAGCCACATCAATAATTAATGATGTTTGGGCTAACCACGATGCTGTGAATACCACTGCCCATAGCAAGATATTATGAAAGTAATTGAAAT
>NW_027873274.1:0-249 GCF_054177405.1 Leptonychotes weddellii | reverse complement strand
GAGTTGTTGCTCTTCTTTTCTTCGATCTCCTGTTGAGTTTGTAGGTGTTCAGAATGGTTTGATCCCTATCCAGCTGAATTCCTGAGAGGAGACGAAATCCAGGTCTCCTACTCCTCCGCCATCTTGCTCCGCCCCTCTATTTTTTTAATTTTTATTTATTTATTTATTTATTTTTGAGAGGGAGCACAAGTGGGGAGAGGGGAAGAAGGGGAAGCAGACTCCCCACTGAGCACAGAACTTGATGTGGGG
>NW_027873273.1:0-249 GCF_054177405.1 Leptonychotes weddellii | reverse complement strand
TATTGATCTCAGGGTCATGAGTTTGATCCGCATGTTGGGAGTAGGGGTTACTTTAAAAAAAAAGCACGTCTTTAAAAAATCCTCTCATCTATCATACACAGATGTCAGAGGGCAGAACCTAAGCGTCTGTAGGTTGCACACTTTGGTACCAGATTGACTTTTTTGTTCTTTATAAGAAAGACCGAGGGTTCCTGGGTGGTTCAGATGGTTAAGCGTCTGCCTTCGGCTCAGGTCATGATCTCAGGGTCC
>NW_027873272.1:0-1763 GCF_054177405.1 Leptonychotes weddellii | reverse complement strand
CCTCCAAAGCTGTACAGAAAGCTTGCAGGGACCAAAAGCTCCCGAGAGCAAACCCGAGCAGATTACTTAGCCCCGACCCGGCAAGGGCGGGGCAATTCCGCCTCCGGGAAAGACATTTGGGAACCACAGCAACAGGCCCCTCCCCCAGAAGATCAGCCGGGGGGGAGGGGCAGAAGGAGAGGGAGAATCTCAAGCAGACTCTCCGCTGAGTGTGGGGCCCATTGGGGGCTCGATCTCATGACCCTGAGATCATGACCTGAGCCAAAATCAAGAATTTGACATTTAACTGATTGAGCCACCCAGGCGCCCCAGAAGTTTTTAATTTTAATGTCAGCTATCTTATCAATCATTTCTTTCACAGATCATGTCTTTGGTGTTGTATCTAAAAAATCATTGCCATATTCAAGATCACCTAGATTTTCTCCCATGTTATCTTCTAGGAGTTGTATAGATTTTGCATTTTACATTTAGATCTGTGATTCATTTTGAGTAATTCTTAAAAAGGGTGTAAGAACTCTGAAAGTTCTTTGTTTTTTGTTTTTTGTTTTTTTGCACATGAATGTCCAGTTGTTCCAGCACCATTTGTTGAAAATACTAACTTTATTACATTGTATTGCCTTTGCTCCTTTGTCAAAGATGAACAGACTATAAGTCTTTTTCTGGCCTCTCCATTCTATCTATTGATCTATCTATTCTTTCACCAAAACCACAATGTCTTGGTTGTGTAACTTTATAATAAGTATTGATATCAGTCTTCCAACTTGTTCTTCTTCAACATTCTATTGGCTATTCTGGGCCTTTTGCCTCTCCATATAAACTTTAGATTCAGTTTGTCAATAGCCATAAAATAACTTGCTGGAATTTTGACTGGGATTGCACTGAATCTATAGATCAAGTTGGGAAGAATTGACATCTTGATAATATTGAGTTTTTAAATCCACGAACATGGAATATCTCCTCATTTATTTACTTCTTTGATATCCTTTCATCAGAGTTTTGTAGTTTTCCTCATATAGATCTTGTACATATTTTGTTAGATTTATACCTAAGTATGTCCTTTTTGGAAGCGCTAATATAAATAATAATGTGTTTTTAATTTCAGATTTTGTTTGTTCATTGCTGGTATAGGAAAGCAACTGACTTTTTTATACTAACCTTGTATTCTGAGACCTTGCTAGAATCACCTGTTAGTTCAAGGGATTTTTTTGTCAATTCTTTTAGATTTTCTACATAGACAATTATGTCATCTGCAAACAAAGACAGTTTTATTTCTTCCTTCTTGATCTGTACATCTTTTATTTCCTTTTCTTGTCCTATTGCATGAACTAGGACTTTTAATACACTGTTGAAAAGCAGTGGTGACAGAATACATTCTTGCCTTGTTCCTGATCTTAGTGGGAAAGCTTTGTTTGGGTTTCTCATCATTAAGTTTGATATACTTCTTTTTTTTTTTTTTACTTCTTTTTATTTATTTTTATTTTTTATTGTTATGTTAATCACCATACATTACATCATTAGTTTTAGATGTAGTGTTCCATGATTCATTGTTTGTGCATAACACCCAGTGCTCCATGCAGAACGTGCCCTCTTTAATACCCATCACCAGGCTAACCCATTCTCCCACCCCCCTCCCCTCTAGAACCATCAGTTTGTTTTTCAGAACCCATTGTCTCTCATGGTTCATCTCCCCCTCCGATTTCCCCCCTTCATTCTTCCCCTCCTGCTATCTTTTTTTTTTTCTTAACATATATTGCATTATTTGT
>NW_027873271.1:0-249 GCF_054177405.1 Leptonychotes weddellii | reverse complement strand
CCCCTTCATTCTTGTCCTGTTCATCATGAGGAGTAAAACAGACATAAACGGAAATTTTCTCTGGTATTTGCACAATAACCCGAAGTTTTTGTCTGTTCATTTCACAGTAGAAGTGAAAGAATGCTGATTGATTTGTATACTTAGTTTGTAATTTACTGTTTCAAGGTAAAGTGAAATAGGTATAGAGAAAGGTCTTCATTGTGTTCCTTTTCACAAAGCACAGGGGCTTATTAAGCTCATTTGAAAGAA
>NW_027873270.1:0-249 GCF_054177405.1 Leptonychotes weddellii | reverse complement strand
CTGGGCTCTTTCCATAGTTTGGCTATTGTGGACATTGCTACTATAAACATTGGGGTGCATGTGCCTCTTCGAATCACTGTTTGTAACCTCTGGATAAATACAGAGTAGTGCACTTGCTGGGTTGTAAGGTAGCTCTATTTTTAACTTTCTGAGGTGAGTTTTGAGCACAAAAATAAAGTGCCCTTATTTCTATTGTAATAGGATTGCTCTGGCTGCTGTAGTGAGAATAGATTCATTGAAGGGAGAATA
>NW_027873269.1:0-249 GCF_054177405.1 Leptonychotes weddellii | reverse complement strand
AAACTAATGATGTAATGTATGGGGATTAACATAAGAATAAAAAAAAATTTAAAAAAAAAAAAGTAAGATTAGAAAGTTCACAGGCTACTGAAACCTCCATTCCCGCCCAAGGCTCCCAAATGTTTCCTTGCTTCTAGAACAAATTATTTTTTGCTCTCTGGGGACAAATCCATTTGACACGTATCTGTCACCTACAAATCAATGGACAAACCAAGCACACTAATAGCACACCTTGGGCACCAGACATGA
>NW_027873268.1:0-249 GCF_054177405.1 Leptonychotes weddellii | reverse complement strand
CAATCCTGGAATCTAGTAGTATTCTACAGAATTTATAAGTGAAAAAAAAATTCTTTCTTTCTATTATTCATAAACAATAGCTCTCCCTGGGAAACACGATGCAGATTCCAAAGAGTCATTGTTGTCCATAATAACCTCTATTCATTTTAGACTCCTTTCCTCTGGGTTTCTGGAGTCAGACCCTGGCTTCTCTCTTTTCTCTCACACACAAAGATGCACTGAGGTGAGAGTGACCAATGTTCTGGCAAT
>NW_027873267.1:0-249 GCF_054177405.1 Leptonychotes weddellii | reverse complement strand
GCAAACCTAGGATTATCAGTGCATTTCGTATATGAGGTAGAGTAAGTGTTATGGAACACTAAGAACAGGGAGCAGGGGAGCCTCACTGTAGCTGAGTAAAGACCTGAAGGAGGTGAGGAGGAGAGCCCTGCAAAGGCCTGGAGAAGAGCCTTTCAGGCATAGGGCCTACACAGCAAGTGCAAAGGTCCTGAGGTAGAAATGGGCCCAGTGTGTCCAAGGCATGGCAAGGAGGCCAGTAGCTGGTGGGAA
>NW_027873266.1:0-249 GCF_054177405.1 Leptonychotes weddellii | reverse complement strand
GGCCTTTAGAAAGGTTGTACCAATTTATACTTTGAACCAACAGTAATAAAACAAATAACTAACTACCGTGTATTAAGCACTTTTTCTTGCCTGGCACAGTCCTGAGCACTTTATACATTATGACTTATTTAATTCCCCCCACAAACCTGCCAGGTGGGTGCTGTCATACCCATTTTACAGATGAGAAAGGTGAGGCCCCAGGGAAATTTTTGTCAGTGGTCCAGAGTTAGTAAGTAGCAGAGCGTTCAT
>NW_027873265.1:0-249 GCF_054177405.1 Leptonychotes weddellii | reverse complement strand
CATGCAGTATTTGTCTTTCTGTGACTGAACATATTTTATTTAGCCCAATGTCCTCAAGTTGCATCTCTATTATTGCATATTGCAAGAGTTCCTTCTTTTTTAAGGCTGAAAAATACTCCATTGTGTGTATATATCTATATCTATATCATCTATATCTATATCTCTCATATTTTCTTTATCCATTAATCTATCAGTGGACGTTTAAGTTGTTTCCCCATCTTGCTATTGTGTAAAATGTTGTAAGGAACA
>NW_027873264.1:0-249 GCF_054177405.1 Leptonychotes weddellii | reverse complement strand
CATTTTTAGTTTATTTGATTATAAATAATTATACTTTATGACTAGTCATGCACATTATTCTAGAATAAGCACCAATTCACTTAATTAAACCATAGGTAACTTTTTTCCTGCTGGCTTTTAGTCCTTTTTCACTGTGTCTGTCCACATTTTATATTAGAACGTTTTGCAAATATGATTATAACCTAGAATGTCCAGCGCATATTAAAGTACATTGAACAATAACTGTTATTTCTCAAACTTTATAAACTA
>NW_027873263.1:0-249 GCF_054177405.1 Leptonychotes weddellii | reverse complement strand
GGCGAGCACAGTCCTAGGTCAAAAGGCTCCCTCCAGGGTGGTAAGAGTTCAAAAACTAAAACAAAAAACCCTAAAGTAGGAGTCACTGCAACAGTAACTGGTAAAAGTTTATCGTGCACCAGGAGGTCTGTAAAACCAGGAGCACTCAAACCAAAACAGGGAATGAGGCTCGGAGATATATTGCTGAAATGCAGCTTACGTAGTGTGGAAGCAGGGACCGATTATTCTTCATGGTGATGGGTTACAATA
>NW_027873262.1:0-249 GCF_054177405.1 Leptonychotes weddellii | reverse complement strand
TTTTTTTTAAAGATTTTTTATTTATTTATTTGAGAGAGAGAGAATGAGAGAGAGCACATGAGAGGGGGGAGGGTCAGAGGGAGAAGCAGACTCCCTGCCGAGCAGGGAGCCCGATGCGGGACTCGATCCAGGGACTCCAGGATCATGACCTGAGCCGAAGGCAGTCGCTTAACCAACTGAGCCACCCAGGCGCCCTAAAGATTTTATTTTTAAGTATTCTCTACACACAATGTGGGGCTCGAACTCACA
>NW_027873261.1:0-1763 GCF_054177405.1 Leptonychotes weddellii | reverse complement strand
TATCATTCTTAAAGGGTCTATCCAACAAGAAGATCTAACAATTGTAAATATCTATGCCCCCAACATGGGAGCAGCCATCTACATAAGCCAACTGTTAACCAAAAGAAAGAGTCATATTGATAACAATACGTTAATTGTAGGAGACCTCAATACTCCACTCTCAGCAATGGACAGATCATCTAAGCAGAAAATCAACAAGGAAAGGAGAGCTTTGAATGATACATTGGACCAGATGGACCTCATAGATATTTACAGAACATTCCACCCTAAAACAACAGAATATTCATTCTTCTCAAGCGCATATGGAACTTTCTCTAGAATAGACCACATCCTGGGTCACAAATCAGGTCTCAACTGATACCAAAAGATTGAGATTATTCCCTGCATATTCTCAGACCAAAATGCTCTAAAACTGGAACTCAATCACAAGAAAAAATTTGGCAGGAATTCAAACACTTGGAAGCTAAAGACCACTCTGCTCAAGAATGTTTGGGTCAACCAGGAAATCAAAGAAGAACTTAAACAATTCATGGAAATCAATGAGAACGAAAACTCATCGGTCCAAAACCTATGGGATACTGTAAAGGAGGTCCTAAGGGGGAATACATAGCCATCCAAGCCTCATTCAAAAAAATAGAAAAATCCCAAATTCACCAACTAACTCTACACCTTAAAGAACTAGAGAAAAAGGAACAAACGATGCCTAAGCCACGCATTAGAAGAGAAATAATTAAAATTAGAGCAGAAATCAATGAATTAGAAACCAGAAACACAGTAGATCAGATCCACGAAACTAGAAGTTGGTTCTTTGAAAGAATTAATAAGATCGATAAACCACTGGCCAGACTTATCCAAAAGAAAAGAGAAAGGACCCAAACTAATAAAATGATGAATGAAAGGGGAAAGATCACGACTAACACCAAGGAAATAGAAATACATATTAGAAATTACTATGAACAACTATATGCCAATAAACTGAGCAATCTGGATGAAATGGAGGAGGCCTTCCTGGAAACCTATAAGCTGCCAAGACAGAAAGAGGAAGAAATTGACAACCTGAATAGGCCAATAACCTAACGAGATTGAAGCAGTGATCAAAAACCTCCCAAAAAACAAGAGTCCGGGGCCTGATGGATTCCCTGGGGAATTCTACCAAACATTCAAAGAAGAAATAATACCTATTCTACTGAAGCTGTTTGGAAACATACAAACAGAAGGAAAACTTCCAAACTCATTCTGTGAGGCCAGCATTACCTTAATCCCCAAACCAGGCAAAGACCCCATCAAAAAGGAGAATTTCAGATCGATATCCCTGATGAATATGGATTCCAAAATCCTCAACAAGATCCTAGGTAATAGGACCCAACAATACATTAAAAGGGCCATCCACCACAACCAAGTGGGATTTATCCCCGGGATGCAAGGGTGGTTCAACATTCGCAAATCAATCAATGTGATAGAACCCATTAATAAGAGGAGGGAAAAGAATCATATGGTCCTCTCAATTGATGCAGAAAAAGCATTTGACAAAATACAACATCCTTTCCTGATTAAAACTCTTCAGAGTATAGGGATAGAGGGAACATTCCTCAAGTTCATAAAATCCATCTATGAAAAACCCACAGCGAATATCATCCTCAATGGGGAAAAGCTGAGAGCCTTTCCCTTAAGATCAGGAACACGTCAAGGGTGCCCACTGTTGCCACTGTTGTTCAACATAGTACTAGAAGTCCTAGCAACAGCAATCAGACAACAAAAAGAAA
>NW_027873260.1:0-249 GCF_054177405.1 Leptonychotes weddellii | reverse complement strand
AACAATGACAAGAAATGTCTCCGAAATTCTCAGGTGGTTTTGTATACTCCTTGCTACCTTGTTCTATTCCCCTGGCTTTGCACATGTTTCAGTTTGAGAAATATGCTATACCAAATGCTTTCTCTTCACACTGAGATTGGTTTAGACTCTGGGCCACTTTTTTCTCATTTGTTCATTCATCAGTTCATTCAACACACATCTTACAGAGCCCATCACATTCCGGGTGCTGTATAGAAAAGATGGATAAAA
>NW_027873259.1:0-249 GCF_054177405.1 Leptonychotes weddellii | reverse complement strand
GGTGGTGGAATGAGAAAGGAGGCATCTGGCCCTTCAGAAAGAGGTTCTGGGGCAAGATGACCCAGACACGGAGAACAGCCACAGCCCTCAGGGCTCCAAGAGCGGCTGCCCCTTCATGTAACAGGGGAGGCCTGAGGGTCAGGAGGCCCCACCTCGAGAAGCAGAGCCCGGTGGGGTCACAGAGCCTGCCCCCTCGTCCAGTGAGGGTGGACGCCCGCAGCACCTCTCCTCACTACCGGTTCTTCCTTC
>NW_027873258.1:0-249 GCF_054177405.1 Leptonychotes weddellii | reverse complement strand
CAGTTTCACCCCCACATCTGTTGGCTGCTCCATTTCTCCTTCTCCCCGTCAGCCCCTCTCCAGACCGGGCTCCCACGCCACCTCGACCGCAGTGGCCTCTCTCCACGCCTTGCTGCCCCAGAGCTTCCCCAGTTTCCACGCCTTCCTCCCGCAGCCAAGCTGACCTTAACATGTGAATCCAATTACACCCCCACCCCCCCCACTGCCCTCCCAACCTCCCCACTCACTTTTACATGGTTTTAACCATTT
>NW_027873257.1:0-249 GCF_054177405.1 Leptonychotes weddellii | reverse complement strand
CTGACTAGTGTATAGGAAGACAAAATCATAAATGCCATCAAGTATTGTGTTTTTTTTTTTAAATGTT
The DNA here is from genome assembly GCF_054177405.1 of Leptonychotes weddellii. Taxonomy (NCBI): domain Eukaryota; kingdom Metazoa; phylum Chordata; class Mammalia; order Carnivora; family Phocidae; genus Leptonychotes; species Leptonychotes weddellii. Next base: position 182 of record NW_027873257.1, on the reverse strand, counting down.
ATGATTTAATTAAGATTTTTTTTTTGTTCCTAAAGTGAAATTTCCCTCCTGGTATTTTTTTTTTTTAAGAATTTTTTATTTATTTGAGTTAGAGAGAGAGAGAGCATGAGTGGGGGCAGGCGCAGAGCGAGAGGGAGAAGCAGGCTCCCCTCAACAAGGGCTCAATCCCAGGACCCTGGGTT
>NW_027873256.1:0-249 GCF_054177405.1 Leptonychotes weddellii | reverse complement strand
TATGTGCAGTATTCCCCTAGCACTGGAGTTCTGCTGTTCTCATTGATCGGTAAACTTGGTCTTGGCTGGCTGTTCTCGCTGATCTTCTGGGGGAGGGGCCTTTTGCCGTGGTTTCCAAATGTCTTTGCCGGAGGCGGAATTGCCCCACCCTTGCCGGGTTCGGGCTAAGTAATCTGCTCAGGTTTGCTCTCGGGAGCTTTTGTTCCCTGCAAGCTTTGGAGGTGGAGAGTGAAAATGGCGGCCTCCCAA
>NW_027873255.1:0-249 GCF_054177405.1 Leptonychotes weddellii | reverse complement strand
GTCTAGCTGAAGGGTCCTTCATGACAAGGAGGGGGTGGCTAAACTCCCCTGCTGGGGGCTTTCACCATGGACACCCCCTGACTAAGGTGGGCGGCCCCTGCCTCCCCGGATCCTTGGCTACGCGGTCTGTCTACAGAACAGTTCACTCTGGGCGGCGTGTCCGGGCAGCCGCTGAACGGTTTTGTCCAGTTCTTTCCTCGGGAGCGGAGCGAAAGGTCCCCCTGCTCCAGGGCTGTCGTGTTTCCTTCG
>NW_027873254.1:0-249 GCF_054177405.1 Leptonychotes weddellii | reverse complement strand
TAACATATAACACGCATACATATATAATCCTACGTTATGTGTTTCTATCTATACATTCTTGCGATATGCATGCAAATGGTTGTGTGTATAGATTTATATATCTCCCCATGATATGAAATAATTTTATCTGAGCAAAGGGTGTACAAGTGGGCTGTTTGTACTATTCTCATTCTTACAACTTTTCTGTGAGCTTAAAATCATTTCCAAATAAAAAGTTCAAAAAATTGCTCTCGTTTCCTACATGACGAG
>NW_027873253.1:0-249 GCF_054177405.1 Leptonychotes weddellii | reverse complement strand
TTGTGCAACTTATATCTAGTTGATTTTTTCAATGTGGCATTATTTTCTCAATAATTTTATAAATTGTATTTATGAGCAAGATATTGTATTATCTACTTATAATCGTTTGCCACCAATTGTTAACTGTTTCAATGAAGTCATACTAAACTAAACTATAAAGGAAAGTGTTAAATATTGACAGGATAAAATATAACATTGCATAAAGTTCATTTACATGGTTAACATTTTAGGTCCTTGAAGCACACCCAA
>NW_027873252.1:0-249 GCF_054177405.1 Leptonychotes weddellii | reverse complement strand
TTGTGCAACTTATATCTAGTTGATTTTTTCAATGTGGCATTATTTTCTCCATAATTTTATAAATTGTATTTATGAGCAAGATATTGTATTATCTACTTATAATCGTTTGCCACCAATTGTTAACTGTTTCAATGAAGTCATACTAAACTAAACTATAAAGGAAAGTGTTAAATATTGACAGGATAAAATATAACATTGCATAAAGTTCATTTACATGGTTAACATTTTAGGTCCTTGAAGCACACCCAA
>NW_027873251.1:0-249 GCF_054177405.1 Leptonychotes weddellii | reverse complement strand
CATCTTTTAAATCTAATTGCATTCATAATGGAGGATCAAAATTGGGAAAGGATAAATTTTTGTGGTGGTAGTTTGTTAAATTCTGCGAAATCACTGATTTTATGTTTTTATGTACTTCTATTTTTTTCTATGTACTTTTAGAGCTACTTCATGAATTCGATTGCGATTTTTTCTTCCAGTAACAATATGTTACCTTTTTAAAAAAGATTTTATTTATTTATTTATTTATTATTTATTTATTTATTTGAG
>NW_027873250.1:0-1763 GCF_054177405.1 Leptonychotes weddellii | reverse complement strand
AAACAAGAGCCCAGGGCCAGATGGCTTCCCAGGGGAATTCTACCAAACAATTCAAGAAGAATTAATACCTATTCTTCTGAAACTATTCCAAAAAAAGAAATGGAAGGAAAACTTCCAAACTCATTTTATGAGGCCACCATTACCTTCATCCTCAAACCAGACAAAGACCCAATCAAAAAGGAGAATTACCAACCAATATCCTTGGTGAACATGGATGCAAAAATTCTCACCAAAATACTAGCCAATAGGATCCAACAGTACATTAAAAGGATTATCACCACAACCAAGTGGGATTTATTCCTGGGCTGCAAGGTTGGTTCAACATCTGCAAATCAATGTGATACAGTACATTAATAAAAGAAAGAACAAGAACCATATGATCCTCTCAATAGATGCAGAAAAAGCATTTGACAAAGTACAGCATCTTTTCTTGATTAAAACTCTTTAGAGTGTAGGGGTAGAGGGTACATACCTAAATATCATAAAAGCCATCTATGAAAAACCCAGAATGAATACCATTCTCAATGCGGAAAAACAGCGCTTTTCCCCTAAGGTCAAGAACACGGCAGGGATGTCCACTAGCACCAGTGCTATTCAACATAGTACTAGAAGTCCTAGCCTCAGCAATCAGACAAGAAGAAGAAATAAAATGTATCAGAATTGGCAAAGAAGAAGTCAAACTCTCACTCTTTGCAGATGATATGATACTTTATGTGGAAAACTCCAAAGACTCCACCCCAAAATTGCTAGAATTGATAAAGGAATTCAGTAAAGTAGCAAGATTTAAAATCAATCCACAGAAATCAGTGGCATTGCTATACACCAACAACAAGACAGAAGAAAGAGAAATTAAGGAGTCAATCCCATTTACAGTTGCACCCAAACCATAGATACCTAGGAATAAATCTAACCAAAGAGGCAAAGAATCCGTACTCAGAAAACTATAGAATACTCATGAAAGAAATTGAGGAAGACACAAAGAAATGGAAAAATGTTCCATGCTCATGGATTGGAAGAACAAATATTGTGAAAATTTCTATGCTACCTAGAGCAATCGACACATTTAATGCACTCCCTATCAAAATACCATCAACTTTCTTCAAAAAAAATGGAACAAATAATCCTAAAATTTGTATGGAACCAGAAAAGACCCCAAATAGCCAGAGGAATGTTGAAAAAGAAAAGCAAAGCTGGTGGCATCACAATTCCGGACTTCAAGCTCTATTACAAAGCTGTAATCATCAAGATAGTATGGTACTGGCACAAACATAGACACCTAGATCAATGGAACAGAACAGAGAAATGGACCCTTAACTCTGCGGTCAACTAATCTTCAACAAAGCAGGAAAGAATGTCCAATGGAAAAAAGACAGTCTCTTCAACAAATGGTGTTGGGAAATTCGACAGCCACATGCAGAAGAATGAAAGTGGACCATTTCCTTACACCACACACAAAAATAGACTCAAAATGGATGAAAGACCTCAATGTGAGACAGGAATCCAACAAAATCCTTGAGGAGAACACAGGCAGCAACCTCTTCGACCTCAGCCGTAGCAAATTCTTCCTAGACGTATCGCCAAAGGCAAGGGAAGCAGGGGCAAAAATGAACTATTGGGACTTCATCAAGATAAAAAGCTTTTGCACAGCAAAGGAAACAGTCAACAAAACCAAAAAACAACCGACAGAATGAGAGAAGATATTTGCAAATCACATATCAGATAAAGGGCTAGTATCCAAAATCTATAAAGAACTCATCAAACTC
>NW_027873249.1:0-13142 GCF_054177405.1 Leptonychotes weddellii | reverse complement strand
AAAAAAAAAAAAAAAGATTTCAATTCCTCAAGACAGAAACCCAGGGTTCAGAGTTGACTCTGGACTGAAGAGAGAAAGAGAGTTCTAAAAAACAGGGAATCATTCCACATTTAAATGGTGGTGTGAAGACCACAAACATCAAACAGAACTGTTAAAGTAAGGTATGACTACTGGATCTTAGAGCCCTCCCGCCTCTTACCTAGCATTTCCCAGGTAAGTTTCCTCTCTAGCCCCTTTCTCAAACGAAATATTTCCCTAAGAATTTCTACCCAAAGACTTGCTTCAGGCCCCAAATTTTGTGCCTCAGACAGAAACCTTCAAAAGCAGTTTACTGTCCTCCAGATTACTGACCAAACTAAACCAGAACCCATATTAATCCAAAATTACAGTATGTCTGACAACTCTTCTTCACTTGGAGCAAGGTATAGTTGGTAAGACTATTTACTGCATCTATAAAGAAGGCCGTGTTTTGCTTTAAGATTTTATTTATTTGTGAGAGAGAGAGCGAGCACGTGCACGTGCACAAGCAGGGGGAGGGGCAGGCAGAGGGAGAAGCAGGCTCCCTGCTGAGCAAGGAGCCCCATGTGGAACTCAATCCCATCCTGGGATCATGACCTGAGCTGAAGGTAGACGCTTAACACTGAGCCACCCAGGCTTCCCAAAAGGGCTGTGTTTTGAGGACAAGTTGCTGCAAAATTTTAGAGTCACAGAAACAGTTCAAAAAGAGGGGAGTGCAGGGCGCCTGGGTGGCTCAGTCGTTAAGGTCTGCCTTCGACTCAGGTCATAATCCCAGGGTCCTGGGATCGAGCCCCGCATCGGGCTCCCTGCTCCGTGGAAGGCCTGCTTCTCCCTCTCCCACTCCCCCTGCTTGTGTTCCCTCTCTCGCTGTGTCTCTCTCTGTCAAATAAATAAATCTTTAAAAAAAAAAAAGAGAGAGAGAGAAGTGATTATTTAAAAAATGTTCCCCGTCCTCCCAAGGTCTATATATTCAAAATACAATGTAGACTTTGTTATGTCATAATAACCAGTAGCACTTAAAATCTTGATGTTTTCATTGTCAGTTTTTCACACACAAACCCTAAAATGGTAAGATATTTGCTATATTCAACACATGCCAGAAAAGCAGAGTCCACTGTGGCAGCACTGAGTCCTAACTCACAGGAACATGGGAACATTTTTACATTCAGTAGTACACAAGTTTTACTGCAATTCAAGCCTATATTGGACAGAAAGTTATCAAATCTGATCACGTTCTTCTTACTCTGTGCCTAGCAAAAGAAGAATCAAAGGTGGATACAAAAACCATAACCGTTTTCTACTTAGAGAAAGCTCACCTGTTTATCCAGGGTTTTATTGAGATACCACCTCACACCAGTCAGGGCTTTATTTCTATGGTTACACTGTTGCTGAGACTTCAACCTCAAAAGGCACCTTTGTTTATTTAGGAAGATTATAATTTAAGTTGAAATATTTTTTTAAAGATTTTATTTACTTATTTGACACAGAGAGAGACAGCGAGAGAGGGAACACAAGCAGGGGGAGTGGGAGAAGGAGAAGCAGGCTTCCCACTGACCAGGGAGCCCAACTCGGGGCTCGACTCCAGGACCCTGGGATAATGACCCGAGCCGAAGGCAGATGTTTAATGACCCAGGCACCCCGTTAAGTTGAAATATTTTTACAGGAAACTTCATATTGTTAAAACCAAAATATATATATATATATACCAAGCCTACATACAGATCTACTGAGAATCCTACTCACTGGGAAACATGTATTGTTCACTGTTAACCATGAGGGTTAAACCATTTGTCAAACCAACTCTTCCTTGGCTGGGCCACTAGAGAGTGCTAGACATGCAGTTACACAGGACCCAAATGATACAAAAATGAACCTCCCCCCACCCCCCCCCCAAAAAATCTGGAGCAGAAAAGACGAAGGACATTAGGATTCCTGGCTGGTATACTACAAAAAGGTATTGCAACAGTGACAGATCTGAAATTTGAGGTAAGTATTTATCACCACCTCTTGTCTGTCAATAACTCAAGTTTTTTAAGTGAATAATAGAGATGTGCTTCAACAGCTCCCAAACTAAGCAACTGACATTAAAGGATTAATCCAAGACATATAGCAAAAGAAAAAGTGATTCCTTACTTTAGGAAAGGAGACAAAGTTAATGATGTGTTAAACTTGACTCCTTCAGCTTTGTTAAAAATTTACAGGGGAAGGGGAGAGAGAAGATAAAAGCAGGGGATTCCTTAAGTAAGGAATCCAATGTGGAGAGGAACCTTACACACACCATATCAATCTCAACCACTAAACTAATGACATGGAGCAGTAACAAGATTATCACCTGAAGACCATCGCTTTCAACCAGGATATTTTTTCAGGAGCACACAATTTCATCAGCAAGAATCTCACTCTGATCCTAACAGAAATCATCTCTGACTTCAGTTCATCCTAAGAGGTAATGCTTCCCAACACCATCACTAATAAAAAGAAAGAAAACTGGTGCTTAACCCCTACAATCTCAGGGGATGTTAGTTTAAAAAAAATTTTTTTTTAAAAAGCTACAAGGTGGAAAGAGCCTCAAACCTCCGAACCTCACTGAACTGCAAAATCGCGTTACACTGTAACAAGATTTATTCAGATAATACCGTTATTTTCTGATTTCCACATAATTAATAAGCCTAATGGGGCATTCATCTGAAAAAGATAACACTAAAGGTAATTTCCTCAACGTCTCACGGAGGTGATCAGTTTCTTACTAAAGCCTCCTAACGCAGAAGGCACGCCTCTGTCCCACTTTCCCGTCAAACCGATCTTTTCTTTTAAATCCACTCCTCCGTAGCTACAAGCGATTCTCCAAAACACATCGTGCTGATAACGAAATGGCCTTCCCAGATATAGGTGTACAGTGGCTTGACTTGCTCCATTTCCAACTGCTCACCCCCTCCACCCACGTCCGTATCTGAAACGAGGCGGGACGATGCCGTCTCCCTGCATTCCTTCCTGCAGACCCTGGAGCCGGTGCGGTGTTCTGCCCAAGCACCACACCGTTGTAGCTTCATACTGACAACTCCCGGTCGAGACACACGGCTGTTTCCCTGACCCAGGTAAGCCTTAACGCACGCTCCAGATTAATGGGTGCTCAGTATGGTGGCAGGGGACGGACCCACAGCAGACCACCCAACAGGCCCCGGGGTCTTTGTCCCTTTTTAGTTTTCTGTCCTACGTCTGCTCATTGCCCCCATCCCCGCCCCCGAACCCTTCCCTGCCCCGGAGGGTTCCTCGGTGAGGCCTAGCGCTGGAACCTGGGACACCTTCCTTCTCCGTACCAGGCTTCCACCGTTACCCCGGAGAAGAAAACCACCCGCTTCCCAGATCTGCACTCGCCCACCTCCGGAACTGGACACGCCCCAAACCCCGCCCCTGCTCCGCCCCCACCCCCGCAGCGGAGGGGGAGGAAGACGGGGGAGGGGAAGAGAGGGGGCGGGAGGACCGAGGCGGAGGGGAAGGGGAGGGGGGAGGAGGAGGGAGGAAGGGGGAGGAGAAGGGAGGTGGGGAGGGAGGGGAAAAAAGGGGAGGGAGGGGAGGGGGCAGGGAATAAGAAAGAAGAGCCCTCTCGGGTCCCCCCCCCCACCCCGCCGGCTAGCGTAGCCCGGGAGGGGTCCGCAGGAGGCTAACAAGCCCTCCCTTCCTTCTCCTCGCACCCCAACAGGGCCCAGAAGCCCCACCACCACCCACTTGCTGGGCAACGCTGCAAAAAGAGGGGTCTGCCCCGGCTCCCAGCTCAGCCCGCAGTTTTCCGGGGGGAGAGGGGACTCGCACCTTGCGCTTGCGGGCCTCCGCCGTGCCGCTCCACACGAAGCACTGGTAAATGGCCCGCAGGTTCTGCTTCCAGTTGTCCACCTTGAAGCTGCTCAGGTGCGAGCAGCCCGGCGGCGTCACCACCAGCTCCGCGTCCATGGCCTCGCTCTCCGGCTCGGGCCGGGACACCATGGGGGGCAAGGCCCGGCCGCGCGCGGGGGGCGGCGAGGGGGACGAGGACGACGCCAGCGCGGCGCAGGGCGGCTGCTCGGCGGCGCGCCCCGGCCGGCCGGGGAACGGGCGCCGGGAACAAAGCGCGGGCAGCCGCGGGGCCGGCGGACAAAGACCCGGCTGCGCGGACGCCAAGGAGGAGGCGGCGGCCAGCCAGGCGCCGCCCGCGCTGCGCTCGCCCGGTTCGCGGAGCGCGGCGCGGGGCGGGGCGCGGAGGCCGCAGGCGGAGGTTACGTCATCCCCGGCCAGCCGCGGGCGCGGCACTGCGCAGGCTCCGGCCGCTCCCGGGCCCGCCCCTCCACCCAGCCGCCCCCAGCCGCGCGCAGGCTCCGGGGCGATCGGCAGAGTGAGTGCTCGGCGGGGGCGTGGAGCCGACCAGGGCCCGCCCCCGCGCTTACGCTGGCAGTCGCCGGTCGGCCCGCGGGGGCCGTCGCTAGCTGTCAGTACAGGTCGCCTGGTTCAGAGCTGCCCCCCGGGAAGCTGGCCACTTGCCATTCCCGGGCTCCCACGGAGAGCTGCGGAGGTGGGGGCCAGCCGAGGATTGGGTGACGCGGAACGGCCTTCGGGGCACTGAGCCGGTTTGCACCGGCCTGAGCTCTGCCGCAAAGAGGCGGAGCAACGGGCTGGGCCTTGCAAATCCGTGCAGTCTCCCTTGGCCGCTGGTCTGTGCTGACCCCCCAGCGTGGGCTTTCCCACCCTAGGCGGTGCCTCCCTGGTTCGCTGTCAGTGTTGTTGGCAATGGGAGTCCCTCATCTGGGACTCTGCAGGCCTCGCTCGTCTTTGTGGCCTGTCTGGAAGTTGCTGGGCATTGAAATGATTAAGACCATGTCCTACTTTGAGAATCCCAGGATGGATGCCATGTGATTTCACTCAACGCAGAATTGAAGAAACAAAAGAACAAAGGAAAAAAAAAAAACAAACAAAACCCCAGACTCAAAAAAACAGAACAAACTGGTGGCTGTCTGAGGGAAGGTGGGTGGGTGCATAGGAGAAATAAAGGGGATTAAGAATGCACTTAAATTGATGAGCACTGAGAAATGTATAGAATTGTTGAATAATTATTGTACATGTGAAACTATATAACATTTTATGTTAATTATACTTCAATAAGAAAAAATCCCAGAGTGGAATGTCAATTGATGCAGCCACTGTGGAGGTTCCTCAAACATTAAAAATAGCAACATCACATGAGCCAGAAATTGCACTACTGGGTATTTACCCAAAGAAAATAATACTGACTCAAGGCTATATGCACCCCTCTGCTTATTGTAGCATTATTTATGATAGACAAGATATGGAAGCAACCTAAGGGTCAATCAATATATGAATGGATAAAGATGTGGTATATATACACAATAGAATATTATGGCCATAAAAAAGAATAAGAGCTTGCCATTTGTGACAGCATGGATGGACCTAGAAGGTATTATGCTAAGTGAAGTAAGTCAAACAGAGAAAGACAAACACTATATGATTTCACTCCTATGTGGAATCTAAAAAACAAAATGAACAAACAAAAAGGCAGAAACGGATCCATAAATACAGAGAACAATCTGGTGGTTGCCAGAGGGGAGTGGGAGATGGGAGGGGATGTGCAAAAATGCGTGAAGGGGAGTGGGAGGTCCAGGCTTCCCGATATGGGATGAATGAGCCATGGGGATGAAAGGTACAGCCTAGTTGTAATAGGGTCAGTATAGTGACAGAGGGTGGCTACACTTGGGGTGAGCATAGCATAACGCATGGAGTTGTGGAATCACTATGCTGTGTGCCGGAAACTAATGTAACATTGTGTGTCAACTCTACTTGAATTAAAAAAAGGAATCCCACGATGTAGTGGGATAAATAGCAACATTAGCAGGCAATTACAGTAATATGAAATTGCAGAGATAAAGTCCAGGTAACATGAAAACATTGCAAGACACCTGTTACCTTAACCCTACCCAGCAGTCATAGTGGAGGGGATCCAGAAATGTTTAGTATGCCTTGCATAAGCATAGAAGGATGAGTAGGAGTTGGCCAGTTTTTAAAAATAAGTGACATGGTGAGGGATTTGTCTCAAAAAGTATTTCCCACCATCCATGAGACTAACATGGTCTAAAATTTATTTTCTATATGTTTTTTTAATTTTTGTTTTCCAACTTAAAGAAATTTAAAACACCTGTGGAATTGTGCTTCCAAGATGGTCAATCAATATCCTACACTAATCCTCCCTCTGATAACAACTGTGATCTCTGGACAGAATACAAAAACAAACACCTGAAAGCATTGGAGAGTGACCCAAAGCAAGCAGATTCAGGAGGGAGCAGACCCGTGGAAGATGGGACTTGCCCAAAGGAAGTAACCTGTTTTTTATGGCTTATAGACTGAGGACAGGCTACACTTGGAGGAACCCAGACAGGGAGGCTGAAACTCTGACAAAAGACCCCCGCCTCTTTCTGGACTGAGGAAGCAGGGGAAGAGTACAGAACAAACCACTGAAAAGTGAGGAGAGACAGAAGGGGAGCCCCAGAGTCTATACATGAACTATGTCTTGACCACTTAGCCACTCATTGCTAATTCCAAGCAGCCCAAGTAGAAGAAAAAGAAGTGAGTAGAGATTAAAGCTGCTGCCCAAGAAATAGTTAAATTTTAAGTTAGTGTCTTTAAAAAAAAAATGATCAACTCTCTTTGGAGGTATATAACAAAATCCATACTTAAAAACTGTAACATTTCTAACATTCAAGATACAATCCAAAATTATTTGACATATGAAGAAAAATATGAAAATATGATTCATTTTCAAGAGATAAGACAGTCAGAGGTGAACAACCCTAAGAAGTATGAGATGTTAAAATTAGCATGTGAGGACTTCAAAGTGGCTATGATAACTGTGCTTTGTGAAGTAAAGGACAATATCCTTGAAATGAATGAAAAGATAGGAAATAGCAGCAGTGAAGTATGAACTACATATAAGAACCAAATGGAAGAACTGGAACTGAAGTATACAGTATCTCCAATAAAAAGGTCACCTTAAGACCAGAATAGAAATGATACAGGACAGTAAGTAAACTTGAAAATTGATCAACTGAAGTGATCTAATCAGAACAAAGAAAAAATGGGTGCCTGGGTGGCTCAGTTGGTTAAGCAACTGCCTTCAGTGCAGGTCATGATCCTGGAGTCCCGGGATCGAGTCCCACATTGGGCTCCCTGCTCGGCAGGGAGTCTGCTTCTCCCTCTGACCCTCCTCCCTCTCATGCTCTCTGTCTTTCATTCTCTCTGTCTCAAATAAATAAATAAAATCTTAAAAAAAAAAAAAAGAACAAAGAAAAAATATTGAAAAACTAAACAGAGCCTCACACACCTGTGAGATAGTATCAAAAGGCCTAACGTATGTGTGATTCAAGTCTCAGAAGGAGAGGTGGGAGAATATGAGAGTGAAAATATATTTGAAGAAATCAAGGCAGAAATTTTCCCCAGTTTGATGAAGGGTATAAATGTACAGATTCAAAACTGCCATTGAACCCCAAGTAAAATAAATGTGAAAGGGTGCCTGGGTGGCTCACTCGGTTAAGTGTCTGCCTTCAGCTCAGGTCATGATCCCGGGGTCCTGGGATCCAGTCCTGCATCGGGCTCCCTGCTCAGCAGGGAGTCTGCCTCTCCCTCTCCCCTCTGCCTTCCCCTCCCCGTGACTTGTGCTTGCACTCTGTCTCTCTCTCTCTCAAATAAATAAATAAAATCTTAAAAATATAAAATAAAATTTAAATTTAAAAATGTGAAGAAAACATGCTGAGGCACAACATAGTTTACTAAAAACAAATAATAAAGAACAAATCTTGATAGCCACTAGAGAAAAACAAGACATTATAGACAGGAGAACAATGATATATTTTTTAAATCAGAAACCTCGGAAGCCAGAAGACAGTGGAACAACATTGAAAGTACTGAAAGACACTTAAGTATTGCAAATGTCAGGATTTCTTCTTTTAATTTTTTAAAAAAGATTTATTTATTTATTTTAGAGAGAGAGCATGCACCCAAGTGGGGGAAGGGGCAAAAGGGGAGACTCTCAAGCAGACTCCCTGCTGAGAGCAGAGCCCAACTCGGGGCCGGATCCCACGACCCATGAGATCTTGACTTGAACTGAAACCAGGAGTTGGATGGTTAGCTGACTGAGCCACCCAGCTGCCCCAGGATTTCTTTTTTACAGCTGAATAATATTCCATTGTATTTATATAGATACACCATATTTTCTCTATTGTGTTCACTGGAATATTATTCAGCCCTTAAAAAGAAAATCCTGTCATTCACAATAACATGGATGGACCCTGAGGACATTATGCTAAGTGAAATAAGTCAGAAAAGACAAATACCATATGATCTCACGTATATGTGGAATAAAAAAAATAAACCCAGAAAACCAAAAAAAAAACAAAAACAAACTCACAGATGCAGAGATTAGATCAGTAGTTACCAGAGATGGGGATGGAGGATAGGCAAATTTGTATGGTGATAGATATTAATAAAACATATTATCATAATCATTCTGCAATATATACTTATGTCAAATCATTTTATTGTACACTGAAAACTAATGTTATATGTCAGTTATATCAATTTAACAACAACAAAAAAAAGCACACAGCAAAGTTTTATTTAACTTATTAACAAGGGAACAACAGGAAGATATAGACAAGTCAAAAGATCATATGGGAAAATGGGATTTTTTTGGTCAGTGGGAAAAAAGGGAATGATGAGATACGGTTTTCTAATTATTACTTTCAAACTTGGTTAATGTCCTAGAGCAGTGGTTCTCAAACTGGAGCATATAACAGAGGAAACTTGGGATGCTGGGCTTCACCCCTAGAGTTTGTGATGTCTTAGGTCCAGAGTGAAGCCCGAGAAACTTCATTTCTAACCCATTCCCAGATAAAGCTGCTGCTGGTCAAGGAGCCACGCTTTGAGAACTACTGTTCTCCAAGGAAATGCACCTGTAAGCTTTGGGGTAGACTTTTCTGCTGGTCATAAAAGAAAATCATCATATCTTACTACTCTTTATCATTAATCTTTAAGCTTAGAGAATTGTAAAATATCTGGTTCCTAATTGAATAAATAGTGGGATAAGCAGAGCTACATTTCCTTAGAGAACAGATGTCTAGCACATTAAAAGTCATGCGGTCATCTTTTACATTCTTTCTTTCTCCCTTTTTTTTTTTTTTGAGAGAGAAACAGAGCACATATGGCAGGGTGGGGGTGTTTAGGGGCAGAAGGAGAGGGAGAAAGAGAATCTTAGGCAGGGCTCAATCTCACAACCCTGAATCATGACCTAAGCCGAAATCAAGAGTCGGACCCTTATCTGACTGAGCCACCCAGCTGCCCCCTTTACTTTGTTTCTAAGCTTTGGATAATATTTCTGATCACACAAATGTATTATTAGATCATTTCTTTTGCATTGAGTCATCCAAATTGCCAAGATAGAGATTGGTCTATATCAATAGGAATAATAGTTTCTAGTAACAGGGGAAAAAAAAGCAGAGAAGAGAAATGTTACCATCCTTCTGTGTTATCCTTTATAGGTTTCAAAGGGCTTCTACACATATCATCTCATTTGACCTTGTCATAAGCCTATGAGTAAAGGGGTTTAATCTCATTTTTTTAGGATTGAGTAACCTGAGCCTCAGGGAACTTAAGTCACTTGCTCAAGGTCACAGTGAATGTGGAGTGTTAGCAAACTGGGACCTCTTGGAAATACCTTGGCTATTAAAATCTCCTCTGTATAGGGCGCCTGGGTGGCTCGCTTCGTTAAGCGACTGCCTTCGGCTCAGGTCATGATCCTGGAGTCCCTGGATCGAGTCCCGCATCAGGCTTCCTGCTGGGCAGGGAGTCTGCTTCGTCCTCTGGCCCTATCCCTTCTCAGGTGTTCTCTCTCTCAAATAAATAAAAATAAAATCTTTAAAAAAAATAAATAAAATCTCCTCTGTATAGAAGAAAGGGCAGAAGAAAGTTTTTTCTAAAATAGCTGGGATTAAGGGTGCCTGGGTGGCTCAGTCCGTTAAGCGTCTGCCTTCGGCTCAGGTCATGATCCCAGGGTTCTGGGATCGAGTCCCCTGTCGGGCTCCCTGCTCAGAGAGGAGTCTGCTTCTCCTTCTCCCTCTGCCCCTCCTCTCTGCTCATGCTCTCTCTCTCTCAAATTAATAAATAAAATCTTTTTAAAAAATAGCTGGGAGTATACATCTCTAAAAGGGGCAAAATATGACAGTCTGTGTCAGAAATTGCAACAGCCTATTCAGAACTTGATGAATATTGTATCTCCTTAGTGAGAAATACTTTTTGACCGCTGTGTTCTGTCACTCACCAGCCTGCTAAGGACTCCAGAAAGCAAATTGTAGCCCCTGGCTGGTCTCCAGGCTCTGGTGATGGGACCACCCATGCTGTGTCATGACCTGCCTCTGCCCAGGACTGTGACCCTTTAGCAGTCTGAACACGCAGCACGCTGGGCTGGACGCCCCGCAGCCTAGCAACAGTGTCCTTGTCCACTGTCAAGGGACATCAGAGGGAAAATGGCTCTTCCTTTACAAGGCTGCCAAGCCCTCCTCTTTCTCACTCTCTCTCTCTCCTCTCTGCCTTTCTCTCTTTTATTTTGGACTCCTGTCCCCATATCATCTCTGTGGTCTGTCACAAGTCATTTCTTCCTGTCTTTGGCACGCAGGGAAGAGCTGGGATTTTGAAAACCGATGAAGCATTGCAGCCAGGGAGGGAAGGGACAGCTCAGCACGCTGGGCAGGCCAAGTCTTCTTCCCTAAGGGCCTAAGGCTCCCCTGCCCCTTTCCCAGAAAGGAGATACGTGTACGCGTATGTGTGCACACCAAGGCACATTTACAGGTCACTGAGTGCTTGCACCAGAAAATCCTTGTCTCCTTTCACTGTCCCTATCGTGTTGCTGCCTACCTTCTGGGCTTTCACCTGACCCTTTTTCTGTCCCCACTTCCCATTCTATCCTGAGCAGAGGCGGCGGAGCATAAAGGCAAAGAGCATAGGTCTGGGGCCAGACCACCTGGGTTCAACCCCGTCTCCAGTACTTACGGGTGTGTGACTTCCGGCAAATTAATCATGCCTCAGTTTCCTCATTTGTAACATGGGAGTGACAACAGCATCCACCTTAAAGGCCTGTTGTAAGGATTAAATAAATGAGTTACACCGAGTGAAGAATTTCGGACCACGCCCAGCATTGTGGTAAGCTTGAATCATGCATTTGGCTCAACCATCACACATACTGCACGATTTGGAAGTACAGAGACACAAACCAGATGGGACCACACAGAAGTAAACAACATCATTCCTACTAACTCATTGATTACATACCTACTGTGTGCCGGGCATCATCCTGGTCATGTGAGAGCCGGCGTCCTGCAGGGAGGTGCTCTTAACCCCTCTTTAGAGATGAGGGGACTGGGACTAGACAAGTTTGATCACCTGCCCGAGGTCACATGCCATCCAGTCCCCAAGGCGAAATTCTTCCTGTTGTTGGACACTGAAATAAAGTTCTCAGACAGCAATCTGAGTGGCCGTGCAGGGCTGCCTCTGCAAGGGGGAGCGGCTGAATCCTGCACATAGCTTTTATTTCGTTTGTTTGTTTTTTTATCAGAAAAGCAAGGACTGGGTGGGAGGATGGGTTAGCCTGGTGGTGGGTATTGAGGAGGGCACATTCTGCGTGCAGCACTGGGTGTTATGCACAAACAATGAATCATGGAACACTTCATCTAAAACTAATGATGTATGGGGATTAACATAAGAATAAAAAAAAAAATAGAAAAGAAAGAAAAGCAAGGACAGATGCCTCCAAGCGTGGGAAAGCAGTACAAAGGGATGGCAAACATCTTGAAGCAGGCTTGCATTCTCCCCTACGTGTAGGCACATAGTGAGTCGGTCATGGCATAAGGGAGGAGTGGGATGTTTGGGCTAGCGATCACCAGATGCAGAAAGGGGAGACTGAGGGTTACATTCTTTCGTAGCTCCTAACTTATGCCCTGCCCCTGGGGATCGTGGGATCCTGCTCCTACTGGGCCATTGTGTTGTGGCCCCCCCCATTGGGCAGTCTATACCATACTTGTGGTTTGGGAAGGGGTTCCTCAACCCAAAAGCGCTTTGAATGAGCCGAATTAAAATGTTTGTCTAGTTGTGATTAATAGTAAACAGTGCCTTCATTATTCTCATTCTGGGGGCCTCACTTCCCATTGTGCCCTGCTGCTCTGTCCATGTAGTGGACCAGAAATGGAGGTTCCCTCTGATTTTCATACTTCCTGTGAATTCCGTTATTGTCCCACAATAAAACAAATATAGATTGTCTTAAGCAAGCTAACCCCATCAGCTTCTGGCAAGACAGGGGAGGAGGAAGGAGGGGCTGCCTCCCCAACCCAGAAGTAGGGAGGGCTAAGAATAGAGGAAGAATGTGTCTATCAAGGCCAAATTCAGCAAACCTCAATTCTGCTGGGAGCCATAAAGGTGGGGCCCACGTGGGGTGCCTGCCCTTCTGACATCGGGCCGCCTGCGGCCCAGGGATGGAAAGAGCCAAGCTGAATGGACGGCCAGTGTGAGCCGTGGGGTGACTGTGATGGATGCTTCCAGGGTCATCTTAGTGCAGGTGGCCCTGGGGAGCTGCTAAGGCTTGGCAGTGCACGGGAGGAGGAGGGACACCCCATGGCCACCCCTTACCGCTCAGGTCAGGTGATTCAGCCGGCCCTGGGATGGGCGCTGGAGCCCGTGGCTCTTATTTCTTCCCTCCACAGGGGCTTTTCAGAGACCTGGTAGGACAGTGAGCAAAGCCGGCCACTGAAGGAGGCCTCACAGAGAGTGTGACAGGGCTCGTCTGCAGGGTGCCCGCCCTGCCGTCCATCCTCCTGCCCTTCGTGGCTTCCAGAAGGCTGAGGGAGGGCCAGCACCCCCACTGCTAGCACTCTGGGCCAACCCACAACCATCCCTTCCCTGGATGATTGCTCTAAACACCAACAGGTGTCCCTCCCTGTCTGCTCTCCTGCCTCGGTCGGAGGGATCCTGTCAGAACAGATACCAGGTCCTGTCCTCTGCTCAGAGCAATGGCCAACCCCTCACTCAGAATCAAAGCTTAGTCC
>NW_027873248.1:0-249 GCF_054177405.1 Leptonychotes weddellii | reverse complement strand
TTGTTTTTTTTTTTTTTTAAGATTTTATTTATTTATTTGAGACAGAGAGAATGAGAGACAGAGAGCATGAGAGGGAGGAGGGTCAGAGGGAGAAGCAGACTCCCTGCCGAGCAGGGAGCCCGATGCGGGACTCGATCCCGGGACCCCAGGATCATGACCTGAGCCGAAGGCAGCCGCTTAACCAACTGAGCCACCCAGGCGTCCCTTTTTGTGGTTTTTAAAAAGGTTTTATTTAAATTCAAGTTGGTT
>NW_027873247.1:0-249 GCF_054177405.1 Leptonychotes weddellii | reverse complement strand
GTGGAAGGTGAGGGCTGAATTAAAAGAAGCAACAGGAGATCTCGTATACCGGAAACTAAAGAGGAAGTAATAGTCAACAAAATCAAACACTCTAGGAAGGTCAAATGTGATGAATCTACAAGTATGAGGTCAGTGGTAACACTGAGGAGAAGGTGGGGTAGAGCCCAATTTGTAATGGGAAGTGAGGGACTACGAGCAATTCTCATCTTGCCACAAAGGACAAGTCAGTTTACAAGACTTTCAAGGAGG
>NW_027873246.1:0-249 GCF_054177405.1 Leptonychotes weddellii | reverse complement strand
GGAATGACAGACCGAAGTAACCCAGCATGCCTTTCGGGAGGCTGGCTGGCAAGCCCGGGGCAAGGAAACATCGAGCTGCAGCCCATGCCACCGAAGCTGCTCAAAGAAGGAGGAGGGTGTAGCTGTCTGTGGGCTCTGGGCGTGGACCCCCCCACAGTCCTGCTCCCAGCCTCCCAAGCAGGTTCATCAGAGCTTCCCTTTGAGTGGTCCTCACGCTAGATGGTGAGCCTGGACGTCAGGCTCCCCCAG
>NW_027873245.1:0-249 GCF_054177405.1 Leptonychotes weddellii | reverse complement strand
GTGGCTCAAGGCCCATCTCATGGGCTCTGGTCTTCACGCTGCTCTGAGGTACACCTATTGTACTTATGTATCCTTGGAGATCCTTCTGCACATTAGCCCACCTGATCCTTAACACCTGCGCTGGGTGGGCGAGGCGATGCAGGGCCATCACGGTGATTATGGGACAAGGAGGAAGCTGTAACCTCTCAATGGTCATAGCACTGGGATGGGCAGAATGGGCACCCGGAGTCTGCACTCTTGCCCACTTGT
>NW_027873244.1:0-249 GCF_054177405.1 Leptonychotes weddellii | reverse complement strand
TCATGAGATACTGAAAAGATAACGAAGACCCTGGGCTCACACTACCCAGTGTTTTAACAAAGTGCACACATAGTACCATCAACTAAAAGTCTACAAACTGTTTATCCACTTCTGGAGTGAGGCATTTAGTTATCTCCACCTCAGGCTACTTGCCCTCAGAAGACAGACTCATACAGGGTAGCCACAGGCGAGCTGGAGAGCTCTGAGTTCACACCTCTGGGTCTGTCGCAGGCTTGCCTGCCCTAGTCC
>NW_027873243.1:0-249 GCF_054177405.1 Leptonychotes weddellii | reverse complement strand
CATGCAGTATTTGTCTTTCTGTGACTGAACATATTTTATTTAGCCCAATGTCCTCAAGTTGCATCTCTATTATTGCATATTGCAAGAGTTCCTTCTTTTTTAAGGCTGAAAAATACTCCATTGTGTGTATATATCTATATCTATATCATCTATATCTATATCTCTCATATTTTCTTTATCCATTAATCTATCAGTGGACATTTAAGTTGTTTCCCCATCTTGCTATTGTGTAAGATGTTGTAAGGAACA
>NW_027873242.1:0-249 GCF_054177405.1 Leptonychotes weddellii | reverse complement strand
GAATTCAGCTAGATAGGGATCAAACCATTCTGAACACCTACGAACTCAACAGGAGATCGAAGAAAAGAATAGCAACAACTCTGAACAGAAAAGCGACCACTTTCTGGAAGGTAGGACATGTGGAGAAGTGAATCCGAGGGATATTCGGGAAGATAGACGGCAGGGGAGGGAGCCTCCATCCACTGCTTCTGGCAAGTGATAGAGCCACGGAGCACAAAATTGGAACTTTTAGAAGTCAGCTTCGCTGAG
>NW_027873241.1:0-249 GCF_054177405.1 Leptonychotes weddellii | reverse complement strand
CTCAGAAGGGGCTGTTCCAATGAGGTGATGTTTAATGGAAGCCTGAAATGCCAGAAGGTTCCAACCACAGCAGGAGGATCTGAGGGTGAGTCGGATCTTCACACTCTGGGCCGATGGAGACCGTGAGCTCCTTAGAGCACCTTGGAGGTGGCGCGGCCCTTGTGTGAGTGAGGTGGTGTAGGGGCTAAACAAAAGCACAAGTGAAGCCTCTCCACCAGGAAACCCTCCGTGACTGACCCTGAGGTTGCT
>NW_027873240.1:0-249 GCF_054177405.1 Leptonychotes weddellii | reverse complement strand
GCGAACTTAAATTAGAAGGATACATTAAACACATCTTTTCTCCATATCCAATAAATTCAAAGAAACACATTTTAAAAGGAGAAAAACACATATACTAGTGAGTAACTGGAAAAAATTCAAGTTATACTAAGTGACTCTGTAAATGTTGTTCTAAACACACACACACGTAGCTGTTAAAGCCATAACAATGCCAATTTTTAAAAAAGCTAGATGAATCTGTAGAAATAAATTTCTTGCTTTTAGAAATGA
>NW_027873239.1:0-1764 GCF_054177405.1 Leptonychotes weddellii | reverse complement strand
GAATTTATTGAACTGGAGGGCATTATGCTGAGCGAAATAAGTCAATCAGAGAAACACATGTATCATATGATCTCACTGATATGAGGAATTCTTAATCTCAGGAAACAAACAGGGTTGCTGGAGTGGTGGGGGGTGGGAGGGATGGGGCAGCTGGGTGATGGGCATTGGGGAAGGTATGTGCTATGGTGAGCACTGTGAATTGTGTAAGACTGTTGAATCATAGACCTGTACCTCTGAAACAAATCATACATTATATGTTAAAAAAAAAAGGAGAAGAAGAAGATAGCAGGATGGGAAGAATAAAGGGGGGGAAATCGGAGGGGGAGACGAACCATGAGAGACTCTGAGAAACAAACCGAGGGTTCTAGAGGGGAGGGGCATGGGGGGATGGGTTAGCCTGGTGATGGGTATTAACGAGGGCACGTTCTGCATGGAGCACTGGGTGTTATACACAAACAGTGAATCATGGAACACTACATCAAAAACTAATGATGTAATGTATGGTGATTAACATAACATAATAAAATTAAATTAAAAAAAAAACCAAACAAACTCCCCCTTACTGGGTCATCAGTCTGGTCAGTATCTCTTACCTCCTCCCCGGGCAAATGAGACACAAGCACTCAAACCCTTTTCTTCAGTATTCTTCCTCTTCTACTTCCCATTCTTAGGCAGCTATACCATTATTTTTGCATTGCCAAGTTTAATTTACATTTGCTGTCACCAGCATGGTCTTTGTGATTTTTCCAAAGTTGAAAATAATGAAAAGGATTTGCATAATTAGGACTTTGTTAAATTATTTACCACAGACCTGAGTGTTCTCTGTGGTTACAGTGTCACATCTCCTGTGATACTCCAAAGAGACTGTGCCCAGAGTCAGGTTCAAATGGATGCTCTTTCTTTGTCATTTTGTCAGAATCATTCCATCTGTTAGTGTGTGTAATGCATATTTCACATCTTTCTTATAAAGTTACTTGTGTTTGTTTCTACTGGGATTTCTGATGTCCTTTTGCCTTTCCTGAGTGTGTGCCTCAGTCAACAAGGTTTCAAAGCTCAGAATGCACTCTTTGTTCTATTGTTCTCCCTCCTTGTAGATCTCCATTTTCTCTCATTTCCACAGGTTCCTCTGTAGACTTGCTGGACAGAATTAGCTTGAGGTTTGCCCTTTGCACCCAGGGTGAGATTCACTGTTTGCTGGATCCAATGGGCTTTCTGGTTTGTTTGTTTGTTTTTTTTTAACTGACTTAATTTTGCTTGTAGTTGATTTTTTACTTACTTAATTTTGCTTGTAATTTTCCAAGAAAGGGTGAATGGGAGGTGAACTTTCTGAGTCCTGGCAAGTTTGTAATTTTTAAATTTTGTTCCCAAACAGGATTGATAGTTTGGGTATAGACTTTTGTATTGAAAATCATTTTTTTTTTATTCTTATGTTAATCTCCATACATTACATCATTAGTTTTAGATAGAGTGTTCCATGATTCATTGTTTGTGCATAACACCCTCTGCTCCATGCAGAATGTGCACTCCTCAATACCCACCACTAGGCTAACCCATCCTCCCACCCCCCTCCCCTCTAGAACCCTCAGTTTGTTTTTCAGAGTCCATCATCTCTCATGGTTCGTCTACCCCTCCGATTTCCCCCGCTTCATTCTTCCCCTCCCACTACCTTCTTCTTCTTCTTTTTTTTTTTCTTAACATATATTGCATTATTTGTTTCAGAGGTACAGATCTGAGATTCAACAGTCTTGCACAATTCAAAGCGCT
>NW_027873238.1:0-249 GCF_054177405.1 Leptonychotes weddellii | reverse complement strand
TCTTTTTCCCATAACTCTTGTCTCCTTCTAAAATACCACTTAATTAACCAATTTATTTATTACCTATTTATTGATTGTTGAGGTATGTTCTATGAGGGCAGGAATCTTTGAATATTTTGTCCACTAAGGCAGCCCAACACCTAGAACGGGGCCTGGCACATAATAAGTGCTCAAATACTTACAAATAAAAGAAGGTATTCTGAAGTTTAGAATAAAACACACATAACAGGATTGTGTGAGAAGACAGGT
>NW_027873237.1:0-249 GCF_054177405.1 Leptonychotes weddellii | reverse complement strand
ATGAAGAAAGACGAACGCTGCCAGGAATGTAAATCAGTGGAAGGAATGGTCTGTGGGTCCTGGCCAGTGCTTTGGTGGGAAATAAAGCAAGGAAGGGACAGTGAGTGTGCAGGATGTGGTGGGGGATGTGTTCTCCAAGTGGGCTCCTGGAGCTTTCCTTGAGAGAGTGAGGGAGAGGGAGCAACCCCGAGACTCTCTGGGGGGAGGAGCTTTCCCAGCTGATGGAATGGTCGTGCAAAGGCCCTGGGG
>NW_027873236.1:0-249 GCF_054177405.1 Leptonychotes weddellii | reverse complement strand
TTATCCCTAATATCCAACAGTGAACTGATTGATGGTTAAGTACTTATCAATGCGGACCGTGAGGGACTTAACCCCCTAATCCCAAACATTCCCAATAGCTCTCTAAAAATAAGCCAGATAAAAATAATGGTCTGTAAAAACATTGTCCTTGACACAAGAGATGTTCCCAGTCTCTTTCCAACTGCACTGCCTATCTGAAAAGACAGACATTCAGGAGCTTCTAATGAGATTAGTGAAGGCCTCTTGTGG
>NW_027873235.1:0-249 GCF_054177405.1 Leptonychotes weddellii | reverse complement strand
ACCATAAAAACTGGGGTGCCTGGGTGGCTCAGTTGGTTAAGCGACTGCCTTCGGCTCAGGTCATGATCCTGGAATCCCGGGATTGAGTCCCGCATCGGGCTCCCTGCTCGGCAGGGAGTCTGCTTCTCCCTCTGACCCTCCTCCCTCTCATGCTCTCTGTCTCTCATTCTCTCTGTCTCAAATAAATAAATAAAATTTAAAAAAATATATTAACCATAAAAACTATAAAAATTGATCCAATGGATGTGG
>NW_027873234.1:0-249 GCF_054177405.1 Leptonychotes weddellii | reverse complement strand
CAGAGGAAAGCTAAGGAATTTCAGAGGTCATTGACTATTTTTGAGAAAGGAAAGAAAAGATTAAGTGAAGGAACCAATTTAATGAGCACCAATTCGACCATAATAAGAAAAGTATGTAATCACTTTGTGCCTTGGTTTCTTTATCTGTAAAGTGGACCTATTGATATTTACTTGTTATGCTTATTGAAAGGATCAAATGAGGGGTGGAGCAAGATGGCGGAGGAGTAGGAGACCTGGATTTCGTCTCCT
>NW_027873233.1:0-249 GCF_054177405.1 Leptonychotes weddellii | reverse complement strand
ATCAACTTTAATTAACATTAACATACATAAACATACGTTGTTCTAACAGTGAGTTAAGAAACTAGATGTTAAGAATCAAGCTTTTTTTTATTGTTTCAAGACTTAGATTATTTTTTATTGTTATGTTAATCACCATACATTACATTAGTTTTTGATGTAGTGTTCCATGATTCATTGTTTGTGCATAACACCCAGTGCTCCATGCAGAACGTGCCCTCTTTAATACCCATCACCAGGCTAATCCATCCT
>NW_027873232.1:0-249 GCF_054177405.1 Leptonychotes weddellii | reverse complement strand
GTATCTCATTGTGGTTTTGATTTGCATTTCCCTGACGCCGAGTGACATTGAACATTTTTTCGTGTCTATTGGCCATTTGGGATGTATTCTTTGGAGAAATATCTGTTCATGTCTTCTGCCCATTTCTTGATTAGATATTTGTTCTTTGGGTGTTAAGTTTGGTAAGTTCTTTATAGATTTTGGATACTAACCCTTTATCTGATATGTCATTTGCAAATATCTTCTCTCATTCTGTCGGTTGTCTTTTGG
>NW_027873231.1:0-249 GCF_054177405.1 Leptonychotes weddellii | reverse complement strand
TCATTTTTACTTCCTTCAGGACTCTGCTCAAATATTACCACCTCAAAGACGTGACCACCCTATCTGAAATAATACTCTTGGTCCTTTCTATCTTTTTTTCCATGATCTGTTTTCTTCTAAGCATTTTATCAATATTTGGCCATTATATTTGTTGGTATTCTCCACTATCACGTAAGTTCAATAAGGACAGTCTTTTTTTAAATAAAAATTATTTAAAAAATTCCAGTATAGTTAATATAGTGTTATATT
>NW_027873230.1:0-249 GCF_054177405.1 Leptonychotes weddellii | reverse complement strand
CTGAATTACCCAGGCAACAGCACGGGCCTGCAAAAATGTTGGAGACATGAAAAAAAAAAACAAAAACAAAACTTTGGGTTCCAAAATATGATAATGGCTGATCAAAATGAATGTTTAGTTAATATATTCAAACATGATTAATTGTTTGGTCTCGTATTTATGAAAACGGCCCTCTCCGTTGAGGGCTGCAGTGCTGTGCCTTGCCAAGGCTTCTGGTTATAGACAACGGTTGCTGAGAAGGCAGAGCCG
>NW_027873229.1:0-249 GCF_054177405.1 Leptonychotes weddellii | reverse complement strand
TATTGATTTTCTTATGTTAAATTTACATCTTTCATATAAACCCTACTTGGTAAGAATGGTTATCCTTTTTTACACATTACCCAATTTAGTTTGCTTGTCATTGTCCTTTCCTGTTTTGTCCTTGTTAGGCTTTAGTATCAAAGTTATGCTAGTCTCACAAAATAAGTTTTCCCCCTTCTTATTCCTATTATCTAAAAGATTTTATGCAAGAGTAGTGTTATTCCTGCCTTTAATGCTTGGTAAACCTTG
>NW_027873228.1:0-1764 GCF_054177405.1 Leptonychotes weddellii | reverse complement strand
ATTCTGGTTATTTTTTCAGAAAGTTAATTCATAGTTTGTCTTAACAGGCAGGCCTCCTGTAGATGAATCTTATCAATCAGGCTATCTAGAGATTCTGGATATCTTTCAAACCTTGGTGCTTTCCAAGCCACCATTTTTGTTCTTGGTGGTTCCCAGGAGATTGGGATGTGCTTATTCCTATCAGGTCCCTGGAAGTGAGGCAAATCCCCCCACACTCCTCCAGGTTCCAGAAGAGCTACTGATTGCCTGCCCCACTAGCTCCCAGACAAGGCTAATGAGAAGCACACCTCTTAGGTGACAGCTGTGAAAGTATACCCATAAGCCCCTTCCAGGGAGAAACTGGATGCTCAGCATTTTTGCCTGCTCTCTCTGTACTGAGCCCCACGGACAGCAGCAGAAAGTGTCTGTTATGTTCTGTTCAAAACCTGCTTCTTTGTTTTCTGTGGTGCCGGGGGACTCAGAAATGCTGAGCCCCATTGGCTTTTAGAGCTGGTTGATTTGGAAGCCGGTTTTTTGTGTGGCAGCCATAAAAGTTGGGGTGATAGATGTGTAGTTCAATCTCTTTGCTCCTCAGCAAGAAGCTGGAAGTATTGTAAGATTGTAAGATGCTCCCACTTGTAAGATGCTGTGCCAGGCATGAGGTTTATGGTGCAAATGCTTTTCTTATCCATATCGATGTGGGTATTTTCTTAGTCACCTGATATGTAAATGTTTCTTCACTAGTTTCTGGACTTCTCTGGAGGAATTGATCTGTCTGTAGCTGTATAGTTAGTGTGTGTGGGAAGAAAGAAAGTCGGGAGTTTCCTATTCGTCCATCTTGTTGAGGTCACTCTCAGTCTTCTTCCTAAAGCCTTCAACTGATTGGATAAGGCCCACCCACATGATGGAGGATTGGATGTTTTACCCAAACTCACCTGATTTAAATGTTAATCATATCTAAAAAAATACCTTCACAGCACATCTCCTGGTATTTGACCAAATATCTGGGTAGTGTGGCTTAGCCACGTTGACACACAAAATTAAACAGCACAGTGAGCAAGTCCATATTGGAACACTGCTTATTAGTAGAGCTCTGGTAATATTTGTTATTTCTTAAATTTATTACATTTCCATCAACAAAGTAGCCCAATAAACTGTCTGTTAAAGACAGAGATGAATTGATGAGAATATATGTATTGATGAATATTTAAAGAGAAAATGTTTCTTCTAATAATAGGAAGGTACCATTATAGCTGTATTGTTACTAAGTCAAATAACTGTGAGGACACCTGTGAGCACCACTGGTGAGGTGGCGTTGGCACAGAGCAAATCATGCAAAATTGGGCACATATTTTGAGGAAAAGAAGTTGAAATGTCAATTCTTTTTACCCCAAGTTTCTCCAGAGCTAAAATGTATGATGTTCTTTTGCCTTTGTTAATTTGAGTGATATGCATATATATGAGCCTTAGAAGTTGAGCTACCCATATTAAATACTATTTTAAGCTATTTCACAGTATTAATGAGTTACAATTATTTTACAATTTCTAGATTGAAATCTACTTTGTAAAATAGCCTGGGACTCCTACAGTTACCAGACAGAAGCCTTTGCTCAGCTGATTTTAGGAACATCATGGTAAACTCTTGGAAGTAGTAGCCTTTGCTTTTCTCCCCTCTCAACTATAGTGGGTTCTGGAGCTACTATTAACTCTGTCTAGCTGTCGCTTGGACAGGCTGATGAACACTAGCAGCCCTCCTCTTGCAAGTGGCTTGCAGAATAAGCTATA
>NW_027873227.1:0-249 GCF_054177405.1 Leptonychotes weddellii | reverse complement strand
GGAATGACAGACTGAAGTAACCCAGCATGCCTTTCGGGAGGCTGGCTGGTAAGCCCGGGGCAAGGAAACATCGAGCTGCAGCCCATGCCACCGAAGCTGCTCAAAGAAGGAGGAGGGTGTAGCTGTCTGTGGGCTCTGGGCGTGGACCCCCCCACAGTCCTGCTCCCAGCCTCCCAAGCAGGTTCATCAGAGCTTCCCTATGAGTGGTCCTCACGCTAGATGGTGAGCCTGGACGTCAGGCTCCCCCAG
>NW_027873226.1:0-249 GCF_054177405.1 Leptonychotes weddellii | reverse complement strand
CCCTGTGCAGGGACACTTTCACAAAGTTCAAGAGCACAAAGAGAAGGCTGCATAGCAGGGCCCTGTGCAAGGAACAGGGTGACATCAGTGAGCTCCCTCTTTAGGGACAGCCCCAGCCCCTTCCTCCCTGACCTGACTCCTGAGCCCAGACCTGCAGGAGAGACAAGCATTGGTTCCTGCCAGGGAAGCCCCTCTGAGGGCACAGCCATGCTGCCCAACCAAGGCTAAGCCTTTAGGGGCCTCCCTGCA
>NW_027873225.1:0-249 GCF_054177405.1 Leptonychotes weddellii | reverse complement strand
CACCATTGACTGGGTGGCTTATAAACAACAGAAATTTATTTCTCATAGTTTTGGAGAGTGGTAGTCCAAGATCAGGACGCCAGCATGGTCAGGTTCTGGTGAAAGCCTTCTTCAGATTGCAGACTACCAACTTCTCACTTTGTCCTCTAGTGGTGAAAGGGGCAAGGGATGACTCTGGAGCCTTTCTTTTTTTTTTTTTTTTTTTTTTTAAGATTTTATTTATTTATTTGCGAGAGAGACAATGAGAGA
>NW_027873224.1:0-249 GCF_054177405.1 Leptonychotes weddellii | reverse complement strand
GATGTGGGTGCGAGGTCTAGCCTGGCCGCTCGCGGTGGGCGTAGCCGCTCCTTGTGGGCGTAGCCACTCCTTTGTGGGCGTGGCCGCTCCTCGCGGGCGTGGCCACTCGTCCTGGGCGTGGCCGGTCGTCGTGGGCGTGGCCACTCGTCCTGGGCCAGGCCGTCCATCGTGGGCGTGGCCGGTCGTCATGGGCGTGGCCGCTCGTCCTGGGCCAGGCCGTCCGTCGTGGGCGTGGCCGCTCCTCGTGGG
>NW_027873223.1:0-249 GCF_054177405.1 Leptonychotes weddellii | reverse complement strand
CCAACTCCCCCCTACCAAGTTTGGGGTGGTGAAAAGCGCTGGCGCTTCCGTGTGGTGTTGATTAGAGTATTGATCCTGGCTGCAGCCTGCAGTTGCCGCTGAGCATCCATCAATGTCAGGGCGGGAGGGGCGGGAGGGGCGGAAGAGCGGCCCGGGGCCTTGCCGGGCCAGACCCCAGCATGCCCAGCCTGCTCTGGGGCTGTGAGCAAGCCGGGCAGGTGCGCTGAGCGCCGTGAGGTGGGGCTTGGT
>NW_027873222.1:0-249 GCF_054177405.1 Leptonychotes weddellii | reverse complement strand
GGTGTTCAGAATGGTTTGATCCCTATCCAGCTGACTTCCTGAGAGGAGACGAAATCCAGGTCTCTTACTCCTCCGCCATCTTGCTCCGCTGAAAATGTCTTCTTTATCTAACAAAGAAAATGCTTTATTTCCTATGTATTGTTATAGAATAAGTATGCCATCTCTCTTTTGCTTAGTCTTACATGGTATATCATTTTCCGTCTTTTTATTGATATCTTTTCTTTGCCTTCATTTGAAAATACTATATCA
>NW_027873221.1:0-249 GCF_054177405.1 Leptonychotes weddellii | reverse complement strand
CAGGCAGTGCAATGGGCCCGTGCTCTGCTTTCCTGCTGGGGTCTGGGGCCGGAGAATGACCCTGCACCCTTGCCCACTTGGTCAAGTTTCCATCATGCGAACCCAGCCCCAGTGGACTTTCTCGGGCCCCCCTCAGGGACTGTACCAGGCCCTCTCTCTGGGCCACTGCCAAGGGTTCTGTGGCAAACTCCAGAAAGCTTCCTGAAGCTCGGCTGCCTGACAGATCTCCAGAATCTCCAGTGTCTGCAA
>NW_027873220.1:0-249 GCF_054177405.1 Leptonychotes weddellii | reverse complement strand
TTGACTGCACCATATCTTTAATTGCTGTTGAAACCCCTTCAATTTTCTGAGCTTGCAGTTCGGAAGCTTCAGCAAGTTCAGTGGCCGTGAGCTGGGTGACTTCTGAAGACTGTGCTACATTTGATGCAGTATCGTTAATAGCCTGTACCAGTTGACGCAACTGATCGATAGCATTATTAACTGAATCCGCAATGGCACCGGTAATGTCTTCGGTTACCGTTGTATTAACTGTCAAATCACCATCTGCAA
>NW_027873219.1:0-249 GCF_054177405.1 Leptonychotes weddellii | reverse complement strand
GGCGCCTGGGTGGCTCAGTTGGTTAAGCGACTGCCTTCGGCTCAGGTCACGATCCCGGGGTCCTGGGATCGAGTCCCACATCGGGCTCCCGGCTCAGCGGGGAGCCTGCTTCTCCCTCTGACCCTCTCCTCTCTCACGCTGTTTCTCTCTCGCTCGCTCTCTAATAAATAAATAAATAAAATCTTTAAAAAAAAAAAAATTTCCCAAGTGTGTCTGAAAGTGATGGTAAGTACTTCTACCTCTTGTTTT
>NW_027873218.1:0-249 GCF_054177405.1 Leptonychotes weddellii | reverse complement strand
GTTTTTCCCCATTGAGAATGATATTCGCTGTAGGTTTTTCATAGATGGCTTTTATGATATTGAGGTATGTACCCTCGATCCCTATACTCTGAAGAGTTTTGATCAAGAAAGGATGCTGTACTTTGTCAAAAGCTTTTTCTGCATCTATTGAGAGGATCATATGATTCTTGTTCTTTCTTTTGTTAATGTATTGTATCACGTTGATTGATTTGCGGATGTTGAACCAACCTTGCAGCCCAGGGATAAATC
>NW_027873217.1:0-1764 GCF_054177405.1 Leptonychotes weddellii | reverse complement strand
ATAACAGATGTCTGAGGACTAAAATTCCGGTAAGTGGAATATATTTTCATACAATATGTATAAAATGATTAACCCATATAATATGTTCAAAATCAGTGTAATGCCTATTTCTCTTAAAAAAAATGTTTCTCTTTTTCCCATCTGTCCATAGATCTAAATTTTGTTGAGGTAATAAATCATTGAGATATTTGTCTCTCTTACTTGAAATGATTGTGATTTTTTAATGAATCAAGGGCAATGCTGAGATTTGACCTCATAGCATCTGCACATTTTGAGATGTTATTAAGGAAAACCTTAGCAATTTGAAGGAAGTGCTCTCAGGGAGGGAAGAATGGCAGGTATGACCCTGTGAATTATTTTGAGATGTTATTAAGGAGAACCTTAGCAATTTGAAGGAAGTGCTCTCGGGGGGGAAGAATGGCAGGTATGACCCTGTGAATTATTATAAGATTATTCTTGAGGTTATTGGTTTTATTCACATTATAACATATCAATTAAGCATTGTTTAGGGATTATAACATGTAAGTTAAATTTGTATTCAGCAATGTATTATGTTAAATATCACTTCTCTTTGTTTCTTTTCTTCTAAATTTTGAAAAATATAAAGTATAACAAATATATTAAAATATAATACAGCTTCTAAAATCTCCAAACATATTATCAAAATAGTGAATATCATGAATAATGTTTTTTGAGAAGTTGTTGAGTTGAAAGCTGCCTATCTATTAATTATGTATAACTGTAATTATTGCCAAATAAGAGAATTTACTAAAATTCATTGGGTGAATTCTGATTTTCTTTAGTCACAACAGATCAATGTTTTAAAACTCAGTTTGTCTTGTTGACATTTCTGTATATAATTAGTTCCAATAACCCTGATAATTCAAAAAGACGCTAGAACTATGCACTTTAATCACTACTCAATAACCACTACTCCAGGATTTGCTATTTTTTTGCAATGACAAGGGGTCATTTCGTAACAAAAACAGGCATTAAAATGCTATTCATTATTATATGAGCAGAAAAATGTGTCAGTGTGTGTCATCAAAGAGCTTGGCCATTCACATTTATCTTCATGTTTTAAGTTAAACATGATTCTATCAAAAAAAATATATTATTAAGCTGCCATATAAACATGGAAAATTGGGAAAAGAGTTAAAGGAAAGCAGCTGGTAAGATCCTGTTTCCAAGCGTATATAAGAAAGCCCATGGTAACTGACCAAGAACAGCTTAAAGTTCCCCTCAGCTTGACTAAAATTTAGACAGGCTTCTTCCTGACTTCTTCTGAAGCCCGTGACTGCATTTTCTTAGAGCATTTATTGAGAAAACTCTGATTCTTTGAGACGTAAATCTTTTTAAAAGCCTCTTGCAAGTTTTCACCACCAGGAATCTTTCTGAAGGGCCTAAGAACCATCTCACTGAAATGTCACCCACTCATCAAGGAAGATAATGCCCCTATCTCCCAGAGGCTGTAACGGGATAGGAGCCTAATTTAGAAAGGTGGCATACTCCAAATTGTAAAACTACCGCCTGTCTTACATACAAGAAAGTTTGCTTCTCCTCTGGGTAAAGTCAGTTAGCAAACACAGATGGCCCAAGATACCCATTCACCCCAGTTCTTAAAAACTTCTATCTTCTGAGAATCACTATGTAAATAATTAAAGCATAATAAATGTATGAGATTCTGAGGAATAAAAGAGATTTGCTAAGCCAAAATAACTTTTATTCATAGGTCATGAAGTGCCTTTAAGATTTTTTTTTTTT
>NW_027873216.1:0-249 GCF_054177405.1 Leptonychotes weddellii | reverse complement strand
CCTTGAAATTCCATATGACTGTTAGGATTAGCTTGTGCATTTCTTTCCAAAGGCCTTTGTGAATTTCCTCGGGAACACATTGAATTTCCACATTGCATTGTGTACTATTGCCATCTTATCAATAGTATGTCTTTTCATCACCATGGGGTCCTCAGATTTATTTAGGTTTCCCTTTCTTTCAGCAATGTTTTGTAATTTTCAGTGTACAAGCCTTGCACCTTGATTACATCTATTCCTGAGTATTTTATC
>NW_027873215.1:0-249 GCF_054177405.1 Leptonychotes weddellii | reverse complement strand
GATCCGCGGCACAGTCGGGCCACTGCTCTTCCAGCAGGGACCCAACAGCAGCAGATCCGGGGAGACTCCCCTTCCTCCCCAAGGAGGAGCGGCGTGGGAGCGCACCACAGGGATCTGCTGGGTTTGGAGACTCCACACGGGGTTGTGAGCCAGAGATAGAAATGCTCAGTCACAGGCCGGGTGAACACGGAGTGCAGCCAGAGACCGGGGAGATTGAAGTGATTGACTGTTTTTCTCTGGGGGCACACT
>NW_027873214.1:0-249 GCF_054177405.1 Leptonychotes weddellii | reverse complement strand
AAGGAACTAAAATGAAAATCCAGCAAGTTAAAAAGGTCAAAGGCTGGGCGCCTGGGTGGCTCAGTCGTTAAGCGTCTGCCTTCAGCTCGGGTCATGGTCCCAGGGTCCTGGGATCGAGCCCCGCGTCGGGCTCTCCGCTCAGCGGGGAGCCTGCTTCTTCTTCTCCCTCTCCCACTCCCCCTGCTTGTGTTCCCTCTCTCGCCGTGTCTCTCTCTTTCAAATAAATAAATAAAATCTTTAAAAAAAAAA
>NW_027873213.1:0-249 GCF_054177405.1 Leptonychotes weddellii | reverse complement strand
CGACTTGTACTTCAACAATTTCCCACATTCATTACACTTATAAGGCTTTTCACCTGAGTGAACCTTTGTGTGTACATTCAGGGTATTTCTTTGGAAGAAGGACTTGCCACATTCACTGCACTCATAAGGCCTTTTTCCAGTGTGAAGTCTCTGGTGAGAACGGAGGAGGGAACGAGAAGTGAAAGTTTTCCCACAGTGACTGCATTTATAAGGCCTTTCTCCAGTGTGAACTCTCTGGTGATCACGGAG
>NW_027873212.1:0-249 GCF_054177405.1 Leptonychotes weddellii | reverse complement strand
TACTATGGTACAGTAGAACATTATCAGGCATAAAAAATCAGAATGCACTATTGGCCCCTAGAATACAATTTCCCACTAAAAAAACCAGCCATTTCTCAAGGAGCAAAAATTAGCCTGGAACATTTTTTTATACTAAAACACAAAGAAGCAATGAAAAACAACTCGAATTGTGTTAAAAGGACTCAGGAGACAACTTGAAGTTTCCACTGGCCAAAAGGGGACAATCTGAGCATAATTAAGAGTAAATAA
>NW_027873211.1:0-249 GCF_054177405.1 Leptonychotes weddellii | reverse complement strand
CCAGAATTATTTAGATTTTTAAAAATTAAAAATTGTTTGCCTTTTAAATTTGTTTCTGGTTTAGATTGAGCCTGTGTGCTTTCTCCTCTCTTTTTAAAAAATATTTATTTTTCAGTGAGAGGGAGAGGGGGAGAGAGCGTGTGAGCACTGAGCACAGAGCCTGACTCGGGGCTCTATCCTACAACCCTGAGATCATAACCTGAGCCAAAATCAAGAGTCAGCTGAGCCACCCAGACACCCCTCTTCTCT
>NW_027873210.1:0-249 GCF_054177405.1 Leptonychotes weddellii | reverse complement strand
GGGGTGGCTGGGTGATAGACATTGGGGAGGGTGTGTTATGGTGAGCACCGTGAATAGTGTAAAACTGTTAAATCACAGACCTGTACCTCTGAAACAAATAATACATTATATGTTAAAAAAAAAAGACGAAGAAGATAATAAGAAGGGAAAAATGAAGTGGGGAAAATTGGAGGGGAGACGAACCATGAGAGACTATGGACTCTGAGAATCAAACTGAGGGTTCCAGAGAGGAGGGGGGTGGGGGGATGG
>NW_027873209.1:0-249 GCF_054177405.1 Leptonychotes weddellii | reverse complement strand
AAAAAAAAAAGCAAAAAAAAACAAAAAACAAATATAACAAGACTCTGAAAGGTGGAAAAAAGAAGGCAGACCAGCCAGGGACCTTGGAACCTGAAAACTAATGTAACAGTGAGTTTCCTGGGTTTTCCTTTTGCTTCCAGTAACTCAGACTTGGTATTTGAAAAGTTAGCAACATAACACCAATGGATGCAAAAACACCCTCAATAAAAGCCTCCTCTCTTCAGTCAAAGGACTAGAAAAGGAGCAGCC
>NW_027873208.1:0-249 GCF_054177405.1 Leptonychotes weddellii | reverse complement strand
CACCATTGACTGGGTGGCTTATAAACAACAGAAATTTATTTCTCATAGTGTTGGAGAGTGGTAGTCCAAGATCAGGACGCCAGCATGGTCAGGTTCTGGTGAAAGCCTTCTTCAGATTGCAGACTACCAACTTCTCACTTTGTCCTCTAGTGGTGAAAGGGGCAAGGGATGACTCTGGAGCCTTTCTTTTTTTTTTTTTTTTTTTTTTTAAGATTTTATTTATTTATTTGCGAGAGAGACAATGAGAGA
>NW_027873207.1:0-249 GCF_054177405.1 Leptonychotes weddellii | reverse complement strand
TAAATGGCAACAGTTCAACAACAGAGCCTATTCTAAAAACAAAAAAGGCCAGGTAAAAAGGAGTATTTTTGCTTCACCTGAGAGTGTAACCGGAAAAGTTGGAGTAGGAACTTGTGGAATTGCTGATAAACCTATGACACAGTATCAAGATACCTCTAAATACAATGTCAGGCATTTGATGCCTCAATAATCAGAAAAATTGTTGTATTTCATCTCTGCAGGGCTTTACATTTACCTTTTTATCCTTAT
>NW_027873206.1:0-249 GCF_054177405.1 Leptonychotes weddellii | reverse complement strand
TCCTCTGAGGCCCTCGCTGCTGTAAATGGAAGCTGGACACCATTCTTGACTTATAACTGGTTTGTTGTAACTTGTAACTGGTTTGTTGACCAAACGCGGCTTGAAACACACCTTTCGGTACTTATCAGAGTGAATGACGGGGAACCACATCAATTTGCATAGTTTTTTCTTCCCACTCCTGAATAACAGACAATCATGTTTGTTTTCAGTTTTAAATACTTGATTAAGAAATTAGTATTTCCAGTCCTA
>NW_027873205.1:0-249 GCF_054177405.1 Leptonychotes weddellii | reverse complement strand
TTTATGTTATGTGCATTTTACCACAATTAAAAATAATTTCATTTAAAAAGAAGATGACGTAGGGGAACATCACCGAAGACTCGATAAATGGCAGCTGTCTGTGAGTTTGGCGTGCTGTTTCTGTTGTTGTATTGTTCGCTGGGGCTCCTTCTCATGGCAGGGAAGCCTAGTAGGAACATCCAGCACCGGGGAACAGCCCGGAATAGCTGATGTGTCTTAGAGCTCATCCTCACACAGTGGGTGCTTGTG
>NW_027873204.1:0-249 GCF_054177405.1 Leptonychotes weddellii | reverse complement strand
TGAGCTTCTACAGTCCTCTCTGTATTTACCTTAATTGTTATGCTTTAATTAGTTGGTTTTAACAATCTGTTTATGGGATTGTCTCTCCATTAGGCAACGACTGACTTGAAAACGGGAACTTTGTGTATTTTTTTTTACTCTGTTTTCCCATTTTATTCCCATAAGATATGGATAGTGTTCTTATCAAATTTTTTTTTTTTGAAATTAATAGTTCTTTTTTTTATTTTTTTATTTTTTTTTTTTCCTTTA
>NW_027873203.1:0-249 GCF_054177405.1 Leptonychotes weddellii | reverse complement strand
GGGATTAGATTTAAATACCTTAAGGGAACTGAAGAAGGCTTGCCACTTGTATGGACCCACAGCCCCTTATACTATAGAGATTTTGAAAGCTTGGCAAATTCTGGGGAGTGGATCCCTTATGACTGGCATATGGTTGCACGGGCTTGCCTTAAGCCACAGGATTTATTACAATGGAAAATGTGGTTATCGGATGCCGCCTGTATGAAAGCCCAGGCGAATTGGGCTAACCCAGCCATGCATTATATTTCT
>NW_027873202.1:0-249 GCF_054177405.1 Leptonychotes weddellii | reverse complement strand
CTCTCTTTCTGTCAAATAAAAAAATAAAAATCTTAAAAAAAATAAAATATAATAAAAAATAAAAAATCTATTACTATCCCAAAGTTATGAATTTATTGCCCTAAATTTTTCCCTAGCAACCACTTGTTTTATCTTTAACATTTAGGCCTCAGATCCATCTCAAAATAATTTTTATGCATGGTTTGAGGTAATGGTCAAAATTTTATCTGTTTTTTATATGAATATTTAATTGAGTACCATTTTTTGGTT
>NW_027873201.1:0-249 GCF_054177405.1 Leptonychotes weddellii | reverse complement strand
CATAGTTCAAAACCTGGTTAAAACCTGCTGTGGAGAAGGCCCACCACAGGGACCAGTAGAAAAGTCGCTTTGAGGAGTAGCACTCCTTCAAATCTTGGAACCACTGCACAAAAACACTCAACGCTACATTTCGTGGCATCGGGCCGCTCGACGGACCACCATCCAGGTTCCCTGAAATGGTGGGTATTTCTGAAGTGGGTTTCTCTCCACTGCCTGCTGCGTTAACTTTGTAAGTTGCCTCTAACGCCA
>NW_027873200.1:0-249 GCF_054177405.1 Leptonychotes weddellii | reverse complement strand
CCCGCGCAGCCGGCTGGCAGAATTGGCAGCGTAGCGGGCCCTGGGGACGCGGCCACCAGGCAGGATCGCAGGCTCCATCCGCAGTGCTTCGCGCCTCCAAGCAGCGCACACCGAGCTTCCTGCCTGTGGGGAACGGGGTGCAGACAGCCGGGGTGTAGCAGTGCCGTCAGCCAGCCCTCCCCACCGCCCCGGCCCCGGCCCCGGCACGCGATCGCGAGGAGCCCACTGTCGCATGTGCAGCAGTGACAG
>NW_027873199.1:0-249 GCF_054177405.1 Leptonychotes weddellii | reverse complement strand
CTACTCCCTGTCCTGCTCAGAATGTGATGAGACAGAGAGGCGCCTGGTGTCTCAGTTGGTTGAGCTTCCCACTCTTGGTTTTGGCTCAGGTCAGGATCTCTGGGTCGTGAGATCAAGCCCTGCATCAGGCTCTGCACGCAGCACAGACTCTGCTTGAGGTTCTCTCCCTCTCCCTTCCCCTCTGCCCCAGCTTGTGCGCGCTCTCTCTCTCTCATAAATAAATAAATAAACTCTTAGATGTCCATGCAG
>NW_027873198.1:0-249 GCF_054177405.1 Leptonychotes weddellii | reverse complement strand
AGAGCAGAGATCAAGTGAAGACCAGGTTGAAGATAGGATCGTCTTAAGACATCAGTTTTGGACTTGTTAGGTGTAAGATGGGAGATATATAGAAACAACATCAATGTCCATCAAGGAATGAATTGACAAAGAAAATGTGGTATATACATACAATGGAATATTTGTCAACCTTACAGAAGAAAGAAATCTGGCCATTTGTAACAACATGGATGAACCCGGAAGACATTCTGCTAAGCCAAATTACTCACA